>NC_084732.1:49019890-49077390 GCF_033978785.1 Entelurus aequoreus | reverse complement strand
ACTTACTTAACTTACTATGTGCTGGGACACCCCTGTACTAGGGATGTGCGTATCGATCCTGTGGTATCGATATATCGATACTCACACGCTACTCATTTGGCATCACTTTTCTGAAAAAAGTATCGATATAAACCAAAAAACGACGTGTGGGGGGTGCAAGCATCACTTTCAGATGTTTTTGATGACTTACTTAACTTACTATGTGCTGGGACACCCCTGTACCTGGCAGAGTATAGAGCTGGCCCAGTCACGTGACAGGAGACAGCGAATGAGCGTCATCAACGTGCAACACACACACAGCCAGCCGACAGCGATGCAGCCAGGCATATCCAGTGTTGTCCAATTGCTGACTTAAAACAGGCATTGTTTTTTGTTTTTTTTAGTAATGTTTACTGAATATTTTTGTTTAAATGATTATCCTAAATTCAAATAATTTCCACACAGGGGAATTTACTGTTAGTTGAAAATTGCTTGAGTATTTAAAACAAGATAAGAAAGAGATACAATTTGGAGATTCTTCATCTTTGCATTACAGTTTTATTTTTTTCCAAGAAAATCTTGAATATATGATTGAATGTGATTTTGGTTTTAATCTGTAACATGATTTCTTACATTTCGAAAACATTAGCCTATTTCATATTTCATCAATTGCTAATTATATCACAAACTTTAAAAAAATAACTGCAGCTTCTTGCAATACGAATTTGACTGTTAATTGGAAAGCCCTAATATTTAATTATTATTATATATAATATATAGTTATTATTATATATAATATTTAATTTATTTTTCATATTTATGTTATTTATTTTAATTTTACTTTTATTATATATTGACTATAATAAATGTGGTATAAATGGTCTGTATTTGTCTTGGGATTTGTCTTAAATAATAACAATAGTAATAATATTTTTGACTGACAAAAAATTGCCAATAAGAAATTATTGGTATCGGTATCGATGAAAATGCAAGAAAAAGTATCGGTATCGTATCGAATCCTAAAAGTGTGGTATCGCCCATCCCTACCCTGTACCTGGCAGAGCTGGCCCAGTCACGTCACAGCTAGAGACAGCGAATGAGCGTCGTCAACGTGCAACACACACACAGCCAGCCGACAGCGTTGTTACTTTTCCTGAACAGCAATCTGAGACTTCAGCAAAGTGTGACGTGTGACGACATATCTCGAGTACACTAAACGTGTCAGACATTTTTGTAGATCATTTTTCCAAGTTCATTTTCTCAGGGAACTGTCTTTCGTATGCAGGTTTATAGGACAAGGAAATCCTAGTTTATTGTGATAAGGAAATTATTGACTTTGCTTCAGAGAAGTGTTATAAGTTTACTTCCACAAAGAGGTTTGAAACATAACATTGTTATGAATAATTGTTTTTTTAAGCTTTTTCTACCAATCCTTTTTTTTTTCAGAAATAAGAAAAGTGAAAATGTGTATATTTTTGTTTATATTTAATGTATTTTTCATATTTATGTTATTTATTTTAATTTTACTTTTATTATATATTGGCCATAATAAATGTGGTATAAATGGTCTGTATTTGTCTTGTGATTTGTCTTAAATAATAACAATAGTAATAATATTTTTGACTGACAAAAATTGCCAATAAGAAATTAATGGTATCGGTATCGGTATCTGTATCGATGAAAATGCAAGAAAAAGTATCGGTATCGTATCGAATCCTAAAAGTGTGGTATCGCCCATCCCTATGTATGACCCAGGTGGTAACAGCCTATCAACGCGTCGTTGTGATAGAGATGACAACCCATACTCTGATTGGCTGATTCCGCAGCCAATCAGAGTGGCGTTCTCTCGCTCTCACTCCGCCTCTCTTTTCTCTCTCTCTCTCTCTCTCTTTGAGAGAGAGAGAGAGAGAGAGAGACGGAGTAAGTGAGACACGGAGAAGTGTAAACGAAACTGGAGATATTTGACTAAAAAAAACAAAGAATGTTGACTTGCACTAGCGATAGTTCAAAGATAAATACAATTATTATATTTTTTTATAATAATTATAATTATTAAAAAAAAAAAAAATTTTTTTTTTTTTTTTTTTTACTGTAATTCATGCCGGGTCCGGACGGACACGTCGCTGGGTCCGGACATGGACCGCGGTCCGCCTGTTGAGGATCACTGCAGTATACAAACCCCGTTTCCATATGAGTTGGGAAATTTTGTTAGATGTAAATATAAACGGAATACTATGATTTGCAAATCATTTTCAACCCATATTCAGTTGAATATGCTACAAAGACAACATATTTGATGTTCAAACTGATAAACTTTTTTTTTTTTGCAAATAATCATTAACTTTAGAATTTGATGCCGCAACACGTGACAAAGAAGTTGGGAAACGTGGCAATAAATACTGATAAAGTTGAGGAATGCTCATCAAACACTTATTTGGAACATCCCATAGGTGAACAGGCAAATTGGGAACAGGTGGGTGCCATGATTGGGTGTAAAAGTAGATTCCATGAAATGCTCAGTCATTCACAAACAAGGATGGGGCGAGGGTCACCACTTTGTCAACAAATGTTTGAGCAAATTGTTGAACAGTTTAAGAAAAACCTTTCTCAACCAGCTATTGCAAGGAATTTAGGGATTTCACCATCTACGGTCCGTAATATCATCAAAAGTTTCAGAGAATCTGGATAAATCACTGCACGTAAGCAGCTAAGCCTGTGACCTTCGATCCCTCAGGCTGTACTGCATCAACAAGCGACATCAGTGTGTAAAGGATATCACCACATGGGCTCAGCAACACTTCAGAAACCCACTGTCAGTAACTACAGTTGGTCGCTACATCTGTAAGTGCAAGTTAAAACAAACTCTCATATGCAAGGCGAAAACCGTTTATCAACAACACCCAGAAACGCCGTCGGTTTCGCTGGGCCTGAGCTCATCTAAGATGGACTGATACAAAGTGGAAAAGTGTTCTGTGGTCTGACGAGTCCACATTTCAAATTGTTTTTGGAAAATGTGGACGTCGTGTCCTCCGGACCAAAGAGGAAAAGAACCATCCGGATTGTTATAGGCGCAAAGTTGAAAAGCCAGCATGTGTGATGGTATGAGGGTGTATCAGTGCCCAAGACATTGGTAACTTACACATCTGTGAAGGCGCCATTAATGCTGAAAGGTACATACAGGTTTTAGAGCAACATATGTTGCCATCCAAGCAATGTTACCATGGACGCCCCTGCTTATTTCAGCAAGACAATGCCAAGCCACGTGTTACATCAACGAGGCTTCATAGTAAAAGAGTGCGGGTACTAGCCTGGCCTGCCTGTAGTCCAGTCCTGTCTCCCATTGAAAATGTGTGGTGCATTATGAAGCCTAAAATACCACAACGGAGACCCCCGGACTGTTGAACAACTTAAGCTGTACATCAAGCAAGAATGGGAAAGAATTCCACCTGAGAAGCTTAAAAAATGTGTCTCCTCAGTTCCCAAACGTTTACTGAGTGTTGTTTAAAGGAAAGGCCATGTAACACAGTGGTGAACATGCCCTTTCTCAACTACTTTGGCACGTGTTGCAGCCATGAAATTCTAAGTTAATTATTATTTGTAAAACAAATAAAGTTTATGAGTTTGAACATCAAATATCTTGTCTTTGTAGTGCATTCAATTGAATATGGGTGGAAAAGGATTTGCAAATCATTGTATTCCGTTTATATTTACATCTAACACAATTTCTCAACTCATATGGAAACGGGGTTTGTATATATTATGGCAAGGAAATTAAATATATATGGAAGTCTGAATAGAAATGAGAAACTTTTATATTTACTGTAAATAAGAAAGACTTAGAGTCCGTCTGCTGATCTGAAAAAGAGCCAAAGCTGTCAAAGAGCTGAGGGACCATCTTCAAAGTGCAATGCTGAAACAAATAATGCAAACAATAAAATGTAACTTCCAGGGCTTGAGATTAACGTAGTCCCGTCGTCCCGAGGACGGTAAAAAAAATGCACGGGACGAAATTAAATGCTCCCCGGGACGATGGCTTTTAACCATTTTTTTTGTTTTTCTTTTTATGTATTTATTCATTTGACATTTTATATTAAATGTCTTGGTTTTTCCATCCATCCATCCATTTTCTACCGCTTATTCCCTTCGGGGTCGCGGGGGGCGCTGGAGCCTATCTCAGCTACAATCGGGCGGAAGGCGGGGTACACCCTGGACAAGTCGCCTCCTCATCGCAGGGCCAACACAGATAGACAGACAACATTCACACTCACATTCACACACTAGAGCCAATTTTTAGTGTTGCCAATCAACCTATCCCCTCTGAAAATCCTATGAAATGTTTAACAAGCCATCCTATAATAATACAACAGCTATTAATGTAACAATACAATAAAACAAATATTTAATGATGTTGTTTTCATTATTTTAACAATAGGCTAATGTATATTACTTTATATAGATTTTACAAGAAACACAAAACTTAAAAACTAAATTATTTACAATTGCAGACACAAGGTTCTTGTTCTGCAGTGCTGTGTGCTAATGTGCTTCGTACACCTGCAGGACCGCAAGCAAGGTCGCAGAGAAAATGCGGACTGGATTCTGGGTGATGTGGGCATTTTCTATATGAACAAGTGGAATGGATTGGATACCGACGCACTGAAGGGGCTCTCTACCTTACGCTATGAAGTGAGGGGAAACTGAGTGAATAATGACAGGTTATATGATTATTTATTTAAACTCATATTCGGGCCACTTTATAATGAATATGTCGGCATGTATTTGTAAAAAAAAAAAAAAAAAAAAAAATTTAACACCAAATTATTTAGGGGGGCTTAAGAACATTTTAGGGGGGATTGAGCCTCCCTACAATAGGCCTAACAACACCAATGGACGTCACTGATATATATATATATATATATATATATATATATATATATATATATATATATATATATATATATATATATATATATATATATATATATATATATATATATATATATATATATATATATATATATATATATATCCATCCATCCATCTTCAACCGCTTATCCGGAATCGGGTCGCGGGGACAACAGCTCCAGCAGAGACCCCCAGACTTCCCTCTCCAGAGCAACATTTCCGACTTCCTCCTGGGGAATCCCGAAGCGTTCCCAGGCCAGAGAGGAGATATAATCCCCCCATCTGGTCCTTGGCCTGCCGCGGGGTCTCCTCCCAGTGGGACGTACAACGAGGACCTCCCTAGGGAGACGCTCGTGAGTCATCCGCACGAGATGCCCGAACCACCTAAGCTGGCTCCTTTCCAAGCGAAGGAGCAGCGGCTCTACTCCGAGTCTCTCTCGGGTGACTGAACTTCTCACCCTATCTCTAAGGGAGATGCCAGCCACCCTTCTGAGGAAACTCATTTCGGCCGCTTGTATCCGCGATCTTATTCTTTCGGTCATTACCCACACTTCATGACCATAGGTGAGAGTAGGAATGTAGATAGCTCGGCAGACCGAGAGCTTTGCCTTCTGGCTCAGCTCTCGTTTCGTCACAACAGTGCGGCAGAGAGACTGCAATACTGCCCCAGCTGCTCCGATTCTCCGGCTGATTTCCTTCTCCATCTTTCCCTCACTCGTGAACAAGACCCCGAGATACTTAAACTCCTCCACCTGGGACAGAGTCTCGTCCCCTACCCGGACTGTACAAACCATCGGTTTCTTGCTGAGAACCATGGCCTCAGATTTGGAGATGCTGATCCTCATTCCAGCCGCTGAACACTCGGCTGCGAACCGATCCAGTGAGAGCTGAAGGTCACAAACCGAAGGTGCCATCAGGACCACATCATCTGCAAACAGCAGTGACGCAACCCTTAGCCCCCCGAGACGTATACCCTCTCCGCCATGGCCACGACTCCGCCTAGAAATCCTGTCCATGAAAATCACAAACAGGATAGGTGACAGAGCGCAGCCCTGGCGGAGACCAACCCCCACTGGAAACGGATCCGACTTACATCCAAGCACCCGGACACAACTCTCGCTTTGGTTGTACAGAGATTGAATGGCCCTCAGCAGGGTTCCCCTCACTCCGTACTCCCTCAGCACCTCCCACAAGATCTCCCGGGGGACCCGGTCATACGCCTTCTCCAAATCCACAAAGCACATGTAGACTGGATAGGCATTAGGGATGGGCGATACCACACTTTTAGGATTCGATACGATACCGATACTTTTTCTTGCATTTTCATCGATACCGATACCGATACCAATAATTTCTTATTGGCAATTTTTTGTCACTCAAAAATATTATTACTATTGTTATTATTTAAGACAAATCCCAAGACAAATACAGACCATTTATACCACATTTATTATGGTCAATATATAATAAAAGTAAAATTTAAATAAATAACATAAATATGAAAAATAAATTAAATATTATATATAATAATAACTATATATTATATATAATAATAATTAAATATTAGGGCTTTCCAATTAACAGTCAAATCCGAATTGCAAGAAGCTGCAGTTATTTTTCAAAGTTTGTGATATAATTAGCAATTAATGAAATATGAAATAGGCTAATGTTTTCGAAATGTAAGAAATCATGTTACAGATTAAAACCAAAATCACATTCAATCATATATTCAAGATTTTCTTGGAAAAAAATAAAACTGTAATGCAAAGATGAAGAATCTCCAAATTGTATCTCTTTCTTATCTTGTTTTAAATACTCAAGCAATTTTCAACTAACAGTAAATTCCCCTGTGTGGAAATTATTTGAATTTAGGATAATCATTCAAAAAAAAAAAATTCAGTAAACATTACTAAAAAAAAAAAAACAATGCCTGTTTTAAGTCAACAATTGGACAACACTGGATATGCCTGGCTGTGTGTGTGTTGCACGTTGATGACGCTCATTCGCTGTCTCCTGTCACGTGACTTGGCCAGCTCTATACTCCTGCCAGGTACAGGGGTGTCCCAGCACATAGTAAGTTAAGTAAGTCATCAAAAACATCTGAAAGTGATGCTTGCACCCCCCACACGCCGTTTTTTGGTTTATATCGATACTTTTTTCAGAAAAGTGATGCCAAATGAGTAGCGTGTGAGTATCGATATATCGATACCACAGGATCGATACGCACATCCCTAATAGGCATACTCCCAGGCCTTCTCCAGGACTCCCGCAAGAGTAAAGAGTTGGTCAGTTGTTCCACGACCAGAGCTGGCCAGATAGTTCGCGAACGACACAATACCGAGCAGCAGCGTTGCCAAACGTATGATATTGTCACCCTCTGTACGAGTCCATCCAATAAAACCAAATGCCGTTACACCCTAAATAATGCAAATGAACTTACATTCATTATGGTGTGAAAAGATTGTGAAATAATTAAAAAACAATTAATTCCATGCAATTTAGCGAATCTAAAGAGGATGATTTCAGCACAGCGCCTAACCAGATGGGGGCACGGTTTTTTCTGTTACAGCTTTTACCCAACGATGCTGTGAGTTTATTTCACGGTAAAAGTGTTTTATACGCTATACGTGGTGTGTAGTGGTTTCTAATGTTTTACTTTTAGGAAATGGTCGTGAGCAATGGCGAATTAGATATGTACGTTCATTTGTTTTCAAATACAATGACTTTGAGTTTCTTGTACGATACTTTGACATTTCCCATCTGGCAACTCTACTGAGCAGGCGCAAAGCTTTCCGAGTGCAGCACCACCAACATCATGGCTGACGTAACAGCGGTGGACGGCGATAAACTCAGCAAAAAGTGAGTTATATATATCTTCCATTTACGTCGAATGTTTGTTAAGCTCAGTCCGTTTATTTTAATCATAAGTGATTAGATATAGACGCAACGTAACGATAGCAGACAATATCACCATAGGGAGGCACGGTACTAGCCGACACTTCCCTCAAGCCCGCCTCCAAGTGTCGTTGGGAAATGTAGTTCTTATTGTCACGAGCGCCCCGGAGTTATAGTTCATATCCGGAAATAGTTGAACTACAAGCCCCATAAGTTGCAAAAAGAAAGGTCGCCCACACGCCGACTGGGTAAAACTGTGACATGGCTAAGTTAAAAAATAGCAATTGAGTGTGCAGTAGTAAGACGCCGAATACATAGCAGTTAAACAGTGGTTTAAAAGACCAACAAGTATGACAAACTATGATGCAGGAGTTTTACTGTTGTTCTTTCTGACCTTATTCCTGTATGCTAACCTTGGTTCCTGCACGTGCTTGCAACGTAATAACAAATGTTGTTTATTAAACATTTATGTACATTTTAACGTTACAGCCTTCTTTGTTTGTGCTTACTAAATGTGGCCTGTCTTTAACTCTCAGATGTGTGGCACATCGTTGTTATATGTGAAGTGACTTTTGCTGTTAGGGGTGTGTGCCACATAGGATTGATGGCTCTTTGATGGTAGCCTGATCTTTCATTTTGAAAGAGCTGTTCAAAAGCATTATATTTACTTTTAAAATAAAGTCAACTGTGGGTAACTTTTTTTTAATTATCAAAGAAACAATCGCTGCCAGCAGTTATACATAAAATTTGAATCAAATGAATTCAGATTTACACATTCCACATAAATATACTGAGGCACTACTAAAAAAAACATCCATCCATCCATTTTCTACCGCTTGTCCCTTTCGGCGTCACAGGGGGTGCTGGAGCCTATCTCAGCTGCATTCAGGCGGAAGGCGGGGTACATCCTGGACAAGTCGCCACCTCATCACAGGGCCAACACAGATAGACAGACAACAATCACACTCACATTCACACACTAGGGCCAATTTAGTATTGCCAATCAACCTATCCCCAGGTGCATGTCTTTGGAGGTGGGAGGAAGCCGGAGTACCCGGAGGGAACCCACGCAGTCACGGGGAGAACATACAAACTCCACACAGAAAGATCCAGAGCCCGGGATTGAACTCAGGACCTTCGTATTGTGAGGCACATGCACTAACCCCTGTTCCACGGTGTAAAAAACAAAACATGCAGGCTACAAATGGTTTCCATGCAAAACAACTATACTTTTCTACATAAAAAACATGGAAAAATATAAATATGACAAGAATAGAAATTCATACAAAAATGTGAATGCAAGATTGTACCACCCCACTCTATATTATCTGGTGTGTTTATTCTTGAACTACTCTACAAACAGGAGCTCAGCTTCAGAACTCCCTTCCTGATACAACTGTAAATGTGGCCTTTAAATAGGCCTTTTTCCACCACCCCTGTCTCCTTATAGCTATATCTGGCTATATGAATAAAATTACATGTTCAGTATTTATTTAAAAGGGCCCTATTATGCAAAACCAACTTTTCTTAACTATTGGTACCCGCTGTTGTGTATTTGGGATCTGCACAAGTCCCACAAAATTTGAACTCAAACCGTGGAGGCATTGCAGAGATATTTAAAAAATATTCTTGCCTTCCTTCCTACTCCCTCCGCCAAATGAGCCGTTTGGAATTTGCACAACTTGTCACGTCACTGGTTAGGAAAAACGTCACCGGATTATCCATATATAGTATAAATGTGCCCAAAGTGCTTTGTACGCATTCACCATTGTCTTGACTGCTGTAGTCAATAAGCTACTTCTTTTTCGCAATCCTCTATTGTGGGACAGACTGGGTTGTGCATGGACATGCATCCTCCGCTGTTGCCATATCTAATACAAAGTAGCATATAGTTCGAACTTACATCTGTCAATAGACTCGATATGGAGGCGCTAAAAACTACACCAAAGATGGCATGGAAAGGACGCAGTCGAAGTAAAGGCACGTAAATTAGACCCGCCCACAAAATGCCGCATTCTGAAAAAAACGCCAGAGAGCAGCTTGAAAACGGTCTGTAAAACATAATCTATGCCAAACTTTCACCTAAGAACCACCATTACATGTAATGTAGACAACAATAGAGTGTTTTAAATGTAGGAAACAATCATAATATGACTTTTTAAGTTACATTTTTACAAAAATGAGAGTCCATTTAATTTTTTTGTTTATTTATTTAGGATAACAAAGTTTTTCACAGTCCAATTACAGTACAATGGTTAACAATTCTACAGTAATGAGAAATACCAGTTTATATCATTGTAAATGGTTAATTGCATTATTGGTATTATATGGTACGACTCCAAAGACATGCACCTGGGGATAGGTTGATTGGCAACACTAAATTGGCCCTAGTGTGTGAATGTTGTCTGTCTATCTGTGTTGGCCCTGCGATGAGGTGGCGACTTGTCCAGGGTGTACCCCGCCTTCCGCCCGATTGTAGCTGAGATAGGCTCCAGCGACCCCGAAGGGAATAAGCGGTAGAAAATGGATGGATGGATGGATTACATTACATTATAAACATTGTATCGTTTTTATTGGTTATTTCTTCAGTTTAAGAGCATGATGAGGACTATAGCTCTCAGTCCGTCTGCATGAAGGCAAATATTGTATAAATTCGTATAATATTTATACTCACTGGTTTAAATGTAACTTAGATATTGGGTTTCACTATGTAAAGCGCTTTGAGTCACTAGAGAAAAGCGCTATATAAATATAATTCACTTCACACTTCACTTCATTATTTTCGCAATTTTATGCATTTATATATGTCAAATATAAAAATCACAAATCCAATCGCAATTTTGGAGAGAAAAATTGCAACTAGTTTTTTTCTCAATCGTTCACACAAGTCTTTTTTATCTTCCATTTTATATCTAACTGCCCAAAATATTTTCATTGCATTTCAGTGATTTAGTGGCAGTTTTAACTCATTTACGCTCATCAAAGCTCTGAGAATTATATATTCCTTCTTTTCTGTTGCCATCTGGCGGTTGATGTGCACAATTAGCCCAAAACAAGATTTTCTTGTTTTTTATTGTAACAGCATTGCAACCATAAACACAATGCATTTTTATAAATACATTTTACAAAACTCCCTGGCGAAATTTCAGACTGCCAATTTTCAAACTAACAATCAAAGCACATAAAGAACACATTTAATGCCCATGTTGGGCTCCGGTGTTGCACAAGGCTTTAAAGGCCTACTGAAACCCACTACTACCGACCACGCAGTCTGATAGTTTATATATCAATGATGAAATCTTAACATTATAACACATGCCAATACGGCCGGGTTAACTTATAAAGTGACATTTTAAATTTGCCGCTAAACTTCCGGTTCGAAACGCCTCTGCGGATGACGTATGCGTGTGACGTATCCCGGGGAACACGGGTATGCCTTCCACATTGAAGCCAATACGAAAAAGCTCTGTTTTCATTTCATAATTCCACAGTATTCTGGACTTCTGTGTTCGTGAATCTGTTGCAATCATGTTCATTGCATTATGGAGAAGGAAGCTGAGCAAGCAAAGAAGAAAGTTGTCGGTGCGAAATGGACGTATTTTTCGAACATAGTCAGCAACAACAGTACACAGCCGGCGCTTCTTTGTTTACATTCCCGAAAGATGCAGTCAAGATGGAAGAACTCGGATAACAGAGACTCTAACCAGGAGGACTTTTGACTTCGATACACAGACGCCTGTAGAGAACTGGGACAACACAGACTCTTACCAGGATTACTTTGATTTGGATGACAAAGACACAGACGTGCTACTGTGAGTATGCAGCTTTGGCTTCTAAACATTTGATCGCTTGACCGTATGTGCGCAACTTTTTTTTGCGTATGTACGGAACTTTTTTAAAATATGTAAGCTTTATGAACCTTGGGTTAGGTGAACGGTCTTTTGGGCTGAGTGATTGTGTGTGTTGATCAGGTGTTTGAATTGTATTGGCGTGTTCTATGGAGCTAGGAGCTAGCATAGGAGCTAGGAGTTAGCATAACAAAGACGTAGGTGTTTTTATGCAGGATTAATTTGTGTCATATTAAATATAAGCCTGGTTGTGTTGTGGCTAATAGAGTAAATATATGTCTTGTGTTTATTTACTGTTTTAGTCATTCCCAGCTGAATACCAGGTACCGTGAGTATGCAGCCTTGGCTGCTAAACATTTGATAGCTTGACCGTACGTGCGCGTCACGTACGTAACTTTTTAAAAATATATAAGCTTTATGAACCTTGGGTTAGGTGAACGGTCTTTTGGGCTGAGTGATTGTGTACGTTGATCAGGTGTTTGAATTGTATTGGCGTGTTCTATGGAGCTAGCATAGGAGCTAGCATAACAAACACGCAGGTGTTTTTATGCAGGATTAATTTGTGGCATATTAAATATAAGCCTGGTTGTGTTGTGGCTAATAGAGTATATATATGTCTTGTGTTTATTTACTGTTGTAGTCATTCCCAGCTGAATATCAGGTACCATGAGTATGCAGCCTTGGCTGCTAAACATTTGATAGCTTGACCGTATGTGCGCGTCACGTACGTAACTTTTTAAAAATATATAAGCTTTATGAACCTTGGGTTAGGTGAACGGTCTTTTGGGCTGAGTGATTGTGTGTGTTGATCAGGTGTTTGAATTGTATTGGCGTGTTCTATGGAGCTAGGAGCTAGCAGAGGAGCTAGGAGCTAGCATAACAAACACGCAGGTGTTTTTATGCAGGATTAATTTGTGGCATATTAAATATAAGCCTGGTTGTGTTGTGGCTAATAGAGTATATATATGTATTGTGTTTATTTACTGTTGTAGTCATTCCCAGCTGAATATCAGGTCACCCCCGGCTCTCACAGCATCTTCCCTATCTGAATAGCTTCAACTCTCCACTAGTCCTTCACTTGCACTTTACTCATCCACAAATCTTTCATCCTCGCTCAAATTAATGGGGAAATTGTCGCTTTCTCTGTCCGAATCTCTCTCACTTCATGCGGCCATCATTGTAAACAATAGGGAACTTTGCGTATATGTTCAACTGACTACGTCACGCTACTTCCGGTAGGGGCAAGCCTTTTTTTTATCAGATACCAAAAGTTGCAATCTTTATCGTCGTTGTTCTATACTAAATCCTTTCAGCAAAAATATGGCAATATCGCGAAATGATCAAGTATGACACATAGAATAGATCTGCTATCCCCGTTTAAATAAAAACAATTCATTTCAGTAGGCCTTTAAAGAGCTGTTTAAAAGATGCAATGGCTGGTTTGTGAACGTCAGGTTCCTTGCATGTGTCCTGTAGGTTTAGGACAAGCAGCTATTGCTCTGTTCGCTTTACGCCTTCTATGCTTTTTCTATCTATATTTATTTCCCACAGATTGCCCTGCTGACTGTGGTGGCTCAGCATGCTGTGCCTTGTCAGGGCAGCCAGGCAGCAACTGTGCCAAGCCCTTGGAGTCAGGGGACAGTGGTTTAAACATGCACTTCCATGCACAGCTGCAGTCCCAATCCCAATTTACGGGACTCGTTGGAGAGGTGACAAAAGGTTGGTGGCTTTTCCTTTGGAGAAAAAAAAACAACCAACCTTTTGTCACCAGCAAAATGGGGGTTCCTTTCTTTGGAGTGGTCATTTTCATTTTGTGTTATAAACACTTGAAGCGCATCTTAGAATTGATAAATGGCAAGTAGGGCTGTCCCAAAGTAACATTAAGCATGTTTCTTTATTCAGAGTCAATGCCACCTTTTAACCACTGACATCACTTGTCTTTTCAGTGAGCTGAAGAGGAGATTGAAAGCGGAGAAGAAAGCTATTGAGAAAGAAGCGAAAGTCAAAGAGCACCTTGAGCATAAGAAGGAATCCAATAATTGTGGACCATTGGACACGGCTGCTTTGGACGAAGAGACGCTCGACCCGAACGTGAGGTTCTTGTGTTAACGTGGTGATTGATTGTTCATGTGTTGAATGCTGTTTACACTGGTTTCATTTGATTGTAGCAATACTTCAAGATCCGCTCCCAGGCCATTCAGGAGCTCAAGGGCACATCTGAGGACCCATATCCTCACAAGTATCATGTTGACTTGTCACTAACAGAGTTCATTGAGCGGTACAACCATCTACAGCCAGGAGAGCACCTAACAGATGTTGTTCTCAATCTGTCAGGTATTGTACTTTCTTAAATAGTTTTGAAATGATTGTATGAAGCGTATAGACTGAGTGAATAAGTGGTGGTTTTGTCTGTCTTGTGACTGGAAGGTCGCGTCCATGCCAAGAGGGCTTCTGGTGCCAAGCTGTTGTTCTATGACCTACGAGGCGAGGGCACCAAATTGCAAGTTATGGCAAACTCAAGGTACTAAAAAAATTATAAAAAGTATATTTGTTAGGGCTGTCAAAACTAACACATTAATGTGGATTTATCCATTATTATTATTAATTTGTCCACCAAACAGGCCGTTAATCCGATAATGACTCGCTGCAGAAGCAAACAAGTCAATATGGAAGATGCTAAAGAGCACGTTGGCCATTTCCCTGCAAAATTTAGGTACAAAAACATGACAAAATAATCGACAGGCACAAGGTATTACGCATACTCCACAGGAAGGAGTTTACTTTTCACCAAAGCACTCCCATCTTAAAAATAATAACAGAAAGAGTAACATAACAGATCTATATTAAGATGTATACATGTTTTAGTTAAAGGGGCTGTTTGCAACATTTACACATATGCCCATAGGGTGCCAACTTTCCAATGTATTTTACACAGTATTTCGGCTTCTCGTACGTGATGATGTAATTGCATATGCACGTAACACTTGCACGCGCATTAGCTTTAGGTGTTGTTACCTAATATTAGTCATTTGGATAGCTAGCGTTAGCTGTCATTGAATGTATCAACTATCATAACAACAACATGACTGCAAATTGTCCGTTGCTTCTCTTGGACTGCTTTTGTATGTGAGCACACGGTCCCTGCGCTGAAGTGTTGACGAGACAGGGTGAGTGACCTCCGTAAACGTCAATCATTTTATTCCGGCCGGTAAACATTTTTATGGCATAAACTTTGTAATTGTGAAAAATATAGACAATTGTCAAACAAATGTGTTTAACCACTAACGGTAACATAAGCTAGCCGGTGGTGTTCTTTTATATATTTTTGCTTTGAAAAATGTTACTGTGGAATTTGCAACAGTACCTTTAAACAGACTGTACAATAAAAAATGTTGTCAACATTAACATGTTAATTAAAGGGGCCGTTTTACGATTTTTAATCTACATTTAAAACACTTCCTTGTGGTCTACGTAACATGTAATGCTAGTGCTTTGGTCCAAAAGTGGCATATTTTTTTTAATTTACAGAACATCTTTAAGACCCTTTTTACTGGCTCTTGAAAACGAGACGTTTTTTGGGCTGTTTTCTTTTTTTTTTGCAAAAGACCTCCTCCACGCCTCTGCCCCTCCAACTGGCTGCGAAAGCATGTCCACCTCATCAGCCATGTCTGTAGTTTTAGTGGTATATTTCCATACCGAAAAATATTATACGTTTGAATTATAGGCTACTTTTTATTATAAATTGCAGCAGTGGAGGATTTCAACATCCACCGTATATAATGAGTAATATCTTGCCCACTGCGTGAGGACAAGCGAAAGACAAACTTAAGAAATGAAGCGAACTGTTAGTTTATTAGCTTTGTCTTTCAAATGCCTTTTAGTGCTATAAAGCTATAAGTATACAAACTATGTGTTAGTATAAAGTATTTCTCCTGATTTTAAAACTAGCCTGTTTTATATCTCATCTACATGTAGTCCTTTTAAGCTAATGCTACACCTTTTATGTATCATTACGTTTGTCAATCGAGTTATTTATTAATAGTTGTATAGCACAGTACAGACTAAAATAATGTAAATGTAACACAAACACTCACAAACAATGTATGCTAAACCCTAACTCTGTAACTACATGTGCCAGTGTCTAATTGCTAATATCAATGGTCAGGAGGATGCTAGATGCTAACGTATCATTACAAATCAGTAAATCTACTGTCATTGGACTTACCAAACCTTTTGTATCCACCGTTGCCATAAATTGTAGAAACTGTCAACAAGAACTTTAAATATAGTTTTGAGTAAATCCGTCTGTATATTTTACATCAGACCTTTACACGGGTCTCTCGGCCAAGCTCTTTATGTCCTGCTGGGATGGGTTTTGCATAATATGACCCCTTTAAATAAATACAGTAGGTACATATATAATCCCTTCTTTAGTGACTCTCATTGCTCATGCAAAATTAAACACGGGTATTACAGGTAAAAATATGAATCAATATTTAATTATGATTTTATTTTATTTATTTTTATTTTTTTAGATAATCAATCAGTTTACTTATATAGCCCTAAATCACGAGTGTCTCAAAGGGCTGCACAAGCCACAACGACAGATAAAGATTATTTATGTATTTAATATTTGTTTACTTACTATGGTATATTAGTTATTTATTGTTTATTCACTGTTCTGTTACAGAGAAAAAGGAAATGGGATAAAATTGCTATGGTATGAAAAAGGGTAGGATTAAATAAGGTCAGCTTCTTCCTACTCCTTTTCGGATGTGCTGTAATGAAACAACTGGAAATATGTGATGCATTACATTGTATCGTATGCATGTTCAAAATAAACTGAAACTGAACTGAAAACTGAATTAACCAAATGAATCCACAGCAACCCTGTGACTAATCTGATTAGAAATTGTAATCATTTGACAGCTTGTATGTTTGTCCATCTAGGCTTTGCACCTCAATGTATTATCTTTATTGAATATTTACAGGATTACCACTAAAGTAATTGATCATAGTGGAGCTCCACGGCAAAATATTAACCACCACACCTTAAAAATGAAGGTTTTTTACGTGAAAACTAAATGAGTAATAAAATGTATTGTAGCGTCCAGAAGAAGACACACAAAGTCAAACGCTTTTTTTTTTTTTAGCTTTTATTGCCAATCTTATGCTAACAGGCCCAATTCTAACAAGTATTTCCACCGTGCACACACATCCGCCTCTGTTTTTCCCTCCTAGACACAACAAGACTTCCTCATTCTCCGCCAAGACGTAAGCTATTCGCACAGGGTTGTCTGGAGCAGAGAAAGCATGTCCGCGCTGTGGACGTATTTTAATGTTTCCGAAATATACTCATGGACAGCGATCTACAAAATCTAAGATGACAGTGGCGGCTTTTAAGAAGAGGAATACTCACAGCAGCGCGAAGCAAGTGGGACGTCAGGTTCGCTGCAGCTCGCTTTTTGTCACTTACATGGAGCGACAGAAGCTAAGAGTCTCTAAACACGAGTACAGTCTCCAATTACACCAGGAAAAGATGCTACATTTGTTGCTGGTCGTTTTTAATAAAGAAAAAGTGACTAAAAGAATGGGATGAATCTTTAGAAAAAAATTCCCAAAAAAGTACATTGTACAACAAGCAGCAACAATTGAAAACTACATCAAAATTATACTATGTAAGAAAACATATGTTAATACTATAATTAATAACGGATCTGTTCTAAATGTATGTATATATTTTTTGCCTTTTTTAAAGAAAATATATGCATCATAGGAAATAATGACATCATAGTGACCACACCCTTAGCGACGCCCCAATCGCCACAGGTATCTTGACAATCTAGGGAAAACCCAGATTTAACATTTTTATAGTTAATTTTAATAACCACGACTGCATATAGCGATTAAACGAAACCACTCATCAAACGGATGCTAAAACTTTCTGAAGCAAGGACACTAATAATTTAACTTAACATGTATTCTTTTTTAATCTTTTGTCAGGAACTACAAGTCGGAGGAAGACTTTGTGGACATCAACAACAAGCTCAGGCGTGGCGACATCATTGGTGTCCGTGGAAACCCAGGGAAGACAAAAAAAGGGGAGTTGTCCATCATTCCCATCGAAATGACTTTGCTGTCACCTTGCCTACACATGCTGCCTCACCTCCATTTTGGGCTCAAAGACAAGGTACAGCCCACAATAGAGATATTAAGATACACCCTGTATTTGTATCACAGGGATTCAAGTTACACTTGTGTAAGAATATTCATGGAAATTGACATCATAGTATGCGTTTGAAATGGTTACAACATGATTTCATGATTTCCTGTCCTTGACCGCTGTTTGGATTGAACAGAAAAGGTGTAACTCTGCCAGGGTTTTAGTACAAATGGTCGATCTGTCTGTCTAACAATATATCTGTCGATCAATCTTTAAGCCACCCAACCTTAAAGTGTAACAGTAATGAACCACACTAAAAAAAATTTTGTTTGTGTGCCACTGTCATGTTTATCCGAAAGGAAACCAGATTCCGTCAGCGCTATTTGGATCTCATCCTAAATGACTATGTGAGGCAGAAGTTTGTAACTCGAGCCAAAATCATTACATACTTGCGCAGCTTCCTGGACCAACTAGGATTTTTAGAAGTAAGGGCTGCACAATCTTCTCACAAATATATTAAATATATGAATTATGAATTTAAATTTTCCTCTGTGTAATAGATCGAGACACCAATGATGAACATAATTCCTGGTGGAGCAGTGGCCCGTCCGTTTGTGACTTACCACAATGAGCTGGATATGAACCTGTACATGAGGATCGCTCCTGAGCTCTACCACAAGGTTTTACATTGACTACGACATCAATATTTTGTCTTGGATGTACATAGCATTCAAAGGATTTTGGACATTGTACATTGTATTGACAGTATTCACTGTACCCCCCCCCCCCACCAAAAAAAAAAGATGCTTGTCGTTGGTGGGATCGATCGAGTGTATGAGATTGGTCGTCAGTTCCGGAATGAAGGCATTGATCTCACTCACAACCCAGAGTTCACCACTTGTGAATTCTACATGGCATATGCAGATTACCACGACTTGATGGATATCACAGAGAAACTTCTGTCTGGTATGTAGGTCTGAATTGTATGCGGATGTTAGCGTCATTAAAAAGCATTTTGTAGTAATACTTTAATTTAGGCCATAAGTGGGTGCTATCCAGGGACTGAAATTATTAAGAGTAAGCTCTAATTTTAGCTACATAGTTTATTTGCTTGAACCGCAAAGAGGTTAGGGAATAATTGGAAACTGGTTATGATTGGAGAAAGGCTGTACTTTCAATAACATGTTTAAATTAAAAGCTCATTATATATTAACTTGTGTTTTAATGTTTTCTAAACTTGTGTTTTAATGTTTTCTAAGTGCATGAGAAATTACAAAAGAAAATGTCGCACTCTTTTATCACATGGCAATTTATCATCCATCATAATGCACAATGCAGCAGCAACATAATACATGTTGAAATAGCGGTAAGGAGCAAACTGCTGAGTCGACAATAATAGTGCTGAGTTAATGGTAAGCAACTGTATGTCAAGTGTAACATGCAAGGGTTTCCCAGCAATAGGTGAATAGCGAGACCCACATTTAAAATGCATGAAGAGGTACATAAAACCGATAGCTGCTGACCACCAATTATACTTCAAATTCGGGCTGGGCGATATGGCCTTTTTATTGATATCGCGATATTTTAAGGCCATATCGCGATACACGATATATATCTCGATATTTTGCCTTAGCCTTGAATGAACACTTGATGCATATAATCACAGCAGCATGATGATTCTATGTGTCTACATCAAAACATTCTTCTTCATACTGCATTAATATATGCTACTTTAAAATTTTCATGCAGAGAAGGAAATCACAACAAAAAAATGACTATTTTTTTCATACGGTGTTGATCTGGAAATATTTGCCTCGGCATTTTGATGGTTTGGGCGTGTGGCACCGAACGGAGATGTTGACATGCGGAGTAAGCACTCTTCATTCTCTAGCAGGTGACTTTTCAAATGATGCTATATATTAGCAGTAATGCTACTTTTTATAGCAATGCTTTTGCCCCAAACTTGACAAATTACGGTTGTCTGTTCGACATATTCCCACTTGAAGCCACACCACCGCCAGATGATGGACCCCCTGCTGTTTTTGGGGGAAATAATTATTCCTTCATTTGTTACCAGATTCGCACCTTCTCTCTCTCGTATTACCACTAGCACGGCTGCACTAGCATCGCAGCTAACGTTACTCATGCTGCTACCTCTCTACTGCGCGAGGGCGTATGTGACGTATGACGTGACAGTATGTGACGTGTGTAAGAAGGTGCGCTTGTCTGTCTGTGAGAAGGAGACACAGGAAAGAGCAAGGAGAGCCTGTAGTGTAATGCCAGCAGATAAAAGCAACTGCATGAGAACGTATACTCGAATATCACGATATAGTCATTTTCTATATCGCACAGAGACAAACCCGCGATATATCGTTTTATCGCCTAGCCCTACTTCAAATGCAGCTATTGCCATCTTGTGTAATATAAAGCTACATCCAAAGTTTGCCATAGCTGTTTGTGCCCATGTTTTTGACCTGATGCAAATTACAGACCACAGTGGTTATTTGCCTTCATTGACCATGCAACCGGTAACTACAGGTGAATTAAATACGAGGCGTTAAATTGCAAATTTAAGGGAGGATAGCCTAAATAGTTTTCATTAAGGGTATTATATGGCATACTATGCTTGTATTCCTATAATGCCTTGGTTTATGCAGTACATAATCCCTTATACAACCTAATTTGTTAGTTTATCATTTTTTGTTTTATATACTGTAATACACCTAAACAAATCTGAGGTTGAAACTGCTCTTTGCTAGCGGTGTCTCAAACAATTACTTCAGTATTGTAGAACACAAACAGAATACAAATATTAATAGTGGTTATAATGATAATGTCGCCCTGCGATGAGGTGGCAACTTGTCCAGGGTGTATCCTGCCTTCCGCCTGATTGTAGCTGAGATAGGCTCCAGCGGCCCCCGCGACCCCGAAGGGAATAAGCGGTAGAAAATGGGTGGATGGAAGGATGATAATGTCTTTCATTCTACAACGGAAATGCGAGCACTGCCATAAAACTTGGTCAAATAAAAAAGCGGCTGCAACATCAAAACAAAACAGATATTTTTACTACATCCAGCTCAAACTTAATTCACAAATGTGACACAGCCACATTCAAACTGCTCTGTTCACTGTATTTTGTAAGTATGTTGTATAATAGAATATGTGATATACTTGTTGAGAAAATAGCAAAAGATCACTTCACTTTTTCATCAGTTATTGCACACTTAAGACAGCAGATACAGTTAGATACAATTTATTTATAAACCTGTGAGGGAAATTTAAGGCACCGGGCCAGTATTAACACAATTTATAGACCTGTAATAATGCATTTAAAAAACAAAACCGCTGCATTCTGTGGAATTAAAAACATTTAGATCTAAAACCTAAAAAAGCTGGTACATGTTTAAAAATAAATACAATTATAAAAAATGTGTACTGTGGTTTTCTCCCAGGTATGGTGAAGCATATTACTGGAGGATACAAGGTGACCTATCACCCTGATGGTCCAGAGGGACAAGCCTACGAGATTGACTTCACTCCACCGTTTAGAAGAATGAGCATGACAGGTGACCTGGAGAAAGCAATGGGAGTCAAATTCCCTCCCACTGACAGCTACGACAGTGATGGTAAGGTTGACAGTCATTAATGTTTGACATTGGGCTATGATGTTAATGTCCACATGTCCTCTTTGCCAATTTCTCTTCAGAGACACGTAAATTCTTCGATGACCTGTGTGCCCAGAAGGGAGTTGAATGTTCACCACCCAGAACCACAGCCCGCCTTCTTGACAAGGTGCTTTATTCATTTTGTAGAATGATATCCACCTTTACATTTCACTTAAAACAATCGATTTTTGTTCTCTCAGCTTGTGGGAGATTTCCTAGAGGTCACCTGTATCAACCCCACATTCATCTGTGATCACCCCCAAATCATGAGCCCCTTAGCAAAATGGTGAGAAACATTTTAACTCCTCAAGTCTTTTCAATGATCCCTTTGGAAATGCTCTCATTTAAACACCTTTTTATAGGCATCGATCACAGAAAGGCCTCACAGAGCGCTTTGAGCTCTTCGTGATGAAGAAGGAAGTCTGCAATGCCTACACTGAGTTAAATGACCCAATCAGACAGAGGGAGCTTTTTGAGCAGCAAGCCAAGGTGTGTGTTAAAGTTGATGCTATGGTAACATGATTACCTGGCTGTGGTACTGTCTGAGACAATCAATCCTGATCTCAATGCCTTAACTACAGTACATTAATACAGTGGCACCACAGTTTTTCTTTTTCTTGTGGGGTGGTGTGGCTCGGTTGCTAGAGCCATGCCACCCCACAATGATGATGAATAGGAAACACTAATCAGAAGTGCTAGTAACAGATATTATAGAAGCGGATATCATTGTTTACATCCAGAGCAACCATCTTTGAAACAAACTCAGGGGTGGTGAGAATATTCCAACTTTCCGAGTCAGAAATCCAACCTCAAGGGGCGTTCCAGTGGAAATTCTGACAGTAACTCGGAAGTTCCGACTTCCCAGTGCAAATGGAACGCACCATTAGGGCCTTATTGACTATAGGTTTGCGTTCACTAAAAGAGGTGCAAACCTGATACCACACGCAAAGCTGATCTACTAAATGTGTGCAAAGTGGATTGCGTCTTAAGTGAGCAGAATAAGGCATGCAGTCCACTTTGCGTCTCTGCTTTATAATAAGCAGAATATATGCTGATCATCAAAAAGGCCACAATTCTAGGAGGAGAAGATGCAAATATATTATACACAACACGCAATGTGATTTATCAACACTCATCACCGTTTTGCGAGCACTGTTTTGCGTTTTATTTAGCCCATGGTGGAAGGACAAACGGAGAGTTCCACACACAGCTAAGGGATCAGTGCCCTCATCAGTGCCCTCCATCTTGCGTGCGTGCAGGACAGGAACAAATAAACAATTTTTTACACGCATCGTCTATTCAGCAACATCATTTTATAATTTTATGCCTGCTAAAGGACTTAAATGCCTACTGAAACCCACTACTACCGACCACGCAGTCTGATAGTTTATATATCAATGATGAAATCTTAACATTGCAACACATGCCAATACGGCCGGGTTAACTTATAAAGTGCAATTTTAAATTTCCCGGGAAATATCCGGCTGAAAACGTCTCGGTATGATGACGTTTGCGCGTGATGTCACGGATTGAACGGAAGTATTGGGACACCATTGTGTCCCAATACAAACAGCGTCTGTTTTCATCGAAAAATTCCACAGTATTCTGGACATCTGTATTGGTGAATCTTTTGCAATTTGTTTAATGAACAATGGAGACAGCAAAGAAGAAAGCTGTAGGTGGGATCGGTGTATTAGCGGCTGGCTACAGCAACACAACCAGGAGGACTTTGAGTTGGATAACAGACGCGCTATCCGAAGCTAGCCGCCGACCGCGACGATGATCGGGTGAAGTCCTTCGTCGCGTCGTCGATCGCTAGAACGCAGGTGAGCACGGGTTGTGATGAGCAGATGAGGGCTGGCGTAGGTGGAGAGCTAATGTTTTTAGCATAGCTCTGTCGAGGTCCCATAGCTAAGTTAGCTTCAATGGCGTCGTTAGCAACAGCATTGCTAGGCTTCGCCAGGCTGGACAGCATTAACCGTGTGGTTACAGGTCCAGGGTTTGGTTCGGTGTCTCCTGATAGTAGAAGTAATAGTAGTATTGTTGATCTTCTGTCTATCCTTCCAGTCAGGGGCATGTTTCTTCTGTTTCTATCCGCAGTTAAGCACGATGCTATCACGTTAGCTCCGAAGCTAAAGTGCTTCACCGATGTATTGTCGTGGAGATAAAAGTTACTGTAAATGTCCATTTTGCGTTCTCGACTCTCATTTTCAAGAGGATATAGTATCCGAGGTGGTTTAAAATACAAATCCGTGATCCACAATAGAAAAAGGAGAAAGTGTGGAATCCAATGAGCCCTTGTACCTAAGTTACGGTCAGAGCGAAAAAAGATACACCCTGGCGTCCTGCACTGCACTCTAATCCTTCACTCTCACTTTCCTCATCCACAAATCTTTCATCCTCGCTCAAATTAATGGGGTAATCGTCACTTTCTCGGTCCGAATCGCTCTCGCTGCTGGTGTAAACAATGTGCAGATGTGAGGAGCTCTTCAACCTGTGACGTCACGCTACTTCCGGTACAGGCAAGGCTTTTTTTATCAGCGACCAAAAGTTGCGAACTTTATCGTCGATGTTCTCTACTAAATCCTTTCTGCAAAAATATGGCAATTTCGCGAAGTTATCAAGTATGACACATAGAATGGACCTGCTATCCCCGTTTGAATAAGAAAATTTAATTTCAGTAGGCCTTTAATGGACTGAATTCAATTGATGCATTTTGGTGTCCTTTCGTGTTTTTTTAACGACGTTCCTTTTTTTACATAGACTACCGGTATATATTTAAATATTTGTTGTACGAAAATAACTTCTTTAAGTACGGAATGCGTTTTTTGGCGTCTTGAGAGGAGTAAGGGCTGCCTCTCTCCAATGAGGGCACTTTCGGCGGTAAAAAAAAAACAAAGGGAGGTTTCAATGTAGATGCACTGCGCGACTGCTTCTAAAATGCCCATGTAGATAGTAAATGTCTCCTGCATGTTTGAAAACCGCAAAACGCAACAGGTAGGAGCATGATAACATGAATGTGCAGTAAATGAGAGCGAGCGCCTTTGTGGTGATGCCCCGTACAGTACACGCAAAATCCTCATTTAAATAAGGCGGTCTGCACCACTTTTTAATTGCACATGCAGTGTTGGTAAATCACACGCAACACGCCCACTATTAGCAGACGCTATTTTAAATATCACACATGCTGTTCAGAGCAAGGTTTTTGGATCTTAGTAAATCAGTCCTTCTGTCAACAACGGTGGGATTCTTTGTTTGAGCACTCACTTTCGCAAAATGATATGCAGGCAAACAGAACAAAATTATTGGTGAACACCAAATCACACGAAAAGCAGGGCGTACGAAAATGTACCAATGTTAGCGTAACATAGGAGTGCAACACAATGTATCCCACTAGTAACATTAGGAACACAGCACTGTAGGTAAATGACAACCTTGCATTATGTTTTATCGTCTTCCTATTTACTACACAAATACAGCACAAGTAGTTTTTTCTTTATCTATTTTTCGGTCGACATCATATACAAAACTGCTCACAACCTTGCGTATCTAACTGAAGCAAAACTAAGGATTATAAAATCTCATTAATGCCTAACAATACATAACATCTCTACAACACAATGATTTTCAGGCCAAGGACGAGGGTGATGATGAGGCCATGTTTATTGATGAGACCTTCTGCACAGCGCTGGAATATGGTCTCCCACCAACAGCCGGCTGGGGAATGGGCATCGATCGTCTCACCATGTTCCTTACCAATTCCAATAACATCAAGGTAACGTCTTTATGAAAGCAGAATGACTTGACTACTGTCTCTTCAATGTTTTTTTAGCTGCAGATAACTCTCCCTGGCCTCTTCAAAAACATGTATTGCCTTCAAAATTAATGAGAATGAGATCATTCGAACCCTCATTAATCCCCTAACTGTTTGTGTGTGTTCTTTCTCAGGAGGTATTGCTCTTCCCAGCCATGAAGCCCGATGACAACAAGACAGCAGTTCCTGCCGAGGGCACTTCTGTCTAAGCTCATTCCCCTCCTTGCAGGAGTCTTTTTGGGGAAGGAGCTTTTACATCAGGGTGGTCATTGGTGGAATGTTTTTTTTTAATCCGTCAAAAGCTTGGTTACTCAATTACTGAAGGAGACTATCTTTTCTTGAAAGGCTAATTGTTTAAAATCATGACAAATAATGTTTGCTTTTGTATTTTCTACGAGGTTTGTGATCATATTTGTTCGGGTCCTGGTTATTTGTCAGCAAGTAGACATTTTCTTCGTCATTGTCATCCAGACCCTAAATGGATGCGGTTGATCAGCCACTCGCATTATATGATCACACCCATTGTCAATTATTCTGTCCATTATTCTTAAACGTCTTCTACAAAATACTAAAAAGTAGTCTGATGTTGAAAAAGATCTTGATTTGATTCACATAAATATAAAACTGACGCACATGCAATGTCAGTCTTCACAGTACTGCCATCCATTGTTTGCTTGTATTCAGTCATTAATGGTCTCCAAAAAGATTATGTCCTCCTGATTATCTAATAAATAAATAAAAACCTATATGAATCTGCATTATGTAGTCTTTCTTTTGTTAAATTTGTTCCAAATGAATGTGTTAATATGTGACGACACGTACCGCCTAAGCAGTTAATCCATTGTTTTATTGTAGAATTTAAGCCTGATCCTTACTAAAAGGTCTCTCTTGACCAAAGTATTTAATATCTCTAATTGAATATGCCTCCTTTGCAAATGTTCTGCGGTTGTTTTATTTGTATTATAGGTATGTCTTCTATTTCTGTACAATGCCAGTCAAATGTACGTACCATTTATGGTATGAATGTGTCGTGCATGTTAAATCTTGGAATTTACTATTACAGTTGAGAAGTAACAAATTACATTTGCCGTTATTCCAATTGAGTAGGATTTTGTTTTTTTGTACTTTTAAAATCTGTTTTTATTCTTATCTGTTGATTTTATGTTTTCTTTAAAGTATTGTACTTGCTAAATTAAAAAACTTAAGCTGTTACTGCAAAAATAAGTGGTACAAAATGGATGGATATATATAAGACATCCTTTAAAAAAGTAACTAGTAACTCACTTTGAGAACATTTTAAATCTGTTACTTGTTTTTCCTTGAAGCACATTTTTAGGCCTGTACTAATTGTCCATGAGTCTAATTTCAGTAAAGTAACTATAAGTACTTGTGTACTAGGGGTGTGGGAAAAAATCGATTCGAATTTGAATCGTGATTCTCACGTGCGATTCAGAATCGATTCTCATTTTTTAAAAATCGATTTAAAAAAAAAAAAAAAAAAAAAATTTAATTAATCAATCCAACAAAACAATACACAGCAATACCATAACAATGCGATCCAATTCCAAAACCAAACCCGACCCAGCAACACTCAGAACTGCAATAAACAGAGCAATTGAGAGGAGACACAAAAACGACACAGAACAAACCAAAAGTAGTGAAACAAAAATGAATATTATCAACAACAGTATCAATATTAGTTACAATTTCAACATAGCAGTGATTAAAAATCCCTCATTGACATTTATTAAAAAAATTAAAAAAGAACAATAGTGTCACAGTGGCTTACACTTGCATCGCATCTCATAAGCTTGACAACACACTGTCCAATATTTTCACAAAGATAAAATAAGTCATATTTTTGGTTCATTTAATAGTTAAAACAAATTTACATTATTGCAATCAGTTGCTAAAACATTGTCCTTTACAATTATAAAAGCTTTTTACAAAAATCTACTCTGCATGTCAGCAGACTGGGGTAGATCCTGCTGAAATCCTATGTATTGAATGAATAGAGAATCGTTTTGAATTGGGAAAAAAATCGTTAATGAATCAAGAATCGTGTTGAATTGAAAAAAAAAAAAAAAGATTTTGAATCGAATCGTGACCCCAAGAATCGATATTGAATCGAATCGTGGGACACCCAAAGGTTCACAGCCCTATTGTGTACATATTTGTATTAGCCCCTAGTTACTGTCACAATGTTTTAAAATACAAGCATATGTCAGGTAAATGTTTTCACAAAAACGTCCGTCCATCCATCCATTTTCTACCGCTTATTCTCTTCGGGGTCACGGGGGGCGCTGGAGCCTATCTCAGCTACAACCTGGACAAGTCGCCACCTCATCGCAGGGCCAACACAGATAGACAGACAACATTCACACTCACATTCACACACTAGGGCCAATTTAGTGTTGCCAAACAACCTATCCCTAGGTGCATGTCTTTGGAGGTGGGAGGAAGCCGGAGTACCCGGAGGGAACCAACGCAGTCACGGGGAGAACATGCAAACTCCACACAGAAAAATCCCGAAGCCGGGATTGAACTCACAACTTCTCAGGACCTTCGTATTGTGAGGCAGACACACTAACCCCTCTTCCACTGTGCTGCCCCACAGAAAACGTGTTAGCAAAAAAAGAGACATACTAACATGATTTTTTTTTTTTAACAAATGAACATACATATACAACGTACAAACTCATTAAGGCACATTCAATACAATACAAGTATTTGTTCCAATGTTTTACACCAAGTTGAGCAATTTACATAGGCATATAATAAATAATAAATAAAATAAATTAAGCACAGTTGTCAGACAAAAAACCTGTTGAAGAATATGTATACATATGTTATCCCTACAAGCCTGTTTCGCAGGTTTCCCTCATCGGGATTTTAAAATCAATTTTAAAAATCCCCTGACCAGCAGGGAAACCTGCGAAATTCAGATTGCAGCCAAATTAAGTCTTGGCTGCAATCTGAAGGTTTGTCGCTAGATGTCACTAAAAACGAATAGCCCTGTTGCTATTTACTAAGTAATCGTGTATACTTCATCATATATTAGCTAAAACAAAAACATTGAATTATTTGCATTTTCGTCGTTTCGTTTAGCCCCACCCCTTTCTCACGAGACCTCGCCCACCATCCCCGGCGCCAGGCGGAAGATGCGCGCTCCCGCGGTCAAGTGTCTTCGCAGTCGCGCGGTGCTAAAGAGGAAGCGCACACTTGAGTGAAGATGGCGATGCGAGCAGCCTTACGATGCTTCTCCGCAAACTTGCACTTGCACTGCGGACTCCCGCGGCTCTCGCCGGCGACGCGGCTGCTGGTGGCGAGGAGCTGTCTGCGGACGCTGGGCACCACTGCGGCCCGGTCAACAGGTAAAAACTTTGGCTCAGCGGACGTCATGTTAGCGGGACAAAGTTTGACGGTGAAGATTAGCAGCAGCGTGTTAGCTCACAACATATTTTGCCTCAAAGCTTGACTTCTTCCTCATTCTGGCCTTTTTACTTTTACAGTCAGGACTCGGAACTTGCCGTTTATTTAGCAACAGCTAATCTGGTCTCGTGCAACGTGCCGCAATTTATTAGACGGATGTGTCACGTGATTGTGTGCCAACTACCGTGAAGCTGTATGTCAAGTTAGTCCACACGTGCATTGCATGATGCTTAATTCATCTATAATAGGGTTGCAATTCATTGATCCGGGCCTTCTCACGCCCCGACTGTGCTGTCTAGCATCCATCAACATGTTCTACTCTTCATCTATTTCAAAATGTTTGATTAATTACAAGTATGCTATAATCATATATGCATAAAATGTGTGATCAAACATATTCCCTTCTCGTCAACAAGTATCACCAGAAGCTTTATTTTGTTTCTATTAGGGCCTATTATCAGCTGTGGTCAAAGGTGAAGTTCACTGTGACATGAAAACCCCACTCTAATTATTAATATTCATACATTTTCCAGTGCAATCAGTTCTGGGATGCTGGTAGGCCTGCAATTTGTTAGATTAAAAAATAAATAAAAAAGTTCACCATTAGTCCTTAAATGCAGAATTTTATTTTTTTTTAAACTTTTTTACAACTATTGATTGCTGTGTTCCCCAATATATATTTTAAGCACATTTAAATACACTCATTGGACACTTAGTTAGGCACATTACAATTATAATGCCGCCTTTACAAATATAACAAGAGCACAAAAGTATAATAATATTAATAAGTTCTCACTCCAGTCGTCCAGGCTGCATGAATACAATAACATGTACTCTTTATTATTCTTAATCCTTTTGTTTATTAAACATCCTAAAGGTGAAGGAATATCAGTCAAGATATGCTGAGCAGTTAAATATTTTAAAAGAAAATGCTAACATTTATGATCTTGGAACCTTTTTTTTTTTTTTTTTTTTTTTCCAGTGGGGCCCTAATACACTCGTAATGTTCCAGTGTGGGCCATTCTTAGTTTTTATTTCTGAAATAGAACACCAAAAACAAGCCACATGTGGCACTTTGGACACCCTAGTCATAAGGTATTAATTTCAGAGTTGTCACCAACATATGCACATTATCAATCACATTTTATTTACATAGCCCTTAATCACGAGCGCCTCAAAGGGTTTAACAAACTCACATCTACACCCCCTGATCTAAAACCACATCTGGGCAAGAAAAACTAAAAAAAAAAAAACCCAGATTGGAAAAAGAAACCTTGACGTGATTGCTGACATAGGGATGACAATGGATGACGAGTGGCTAGCGTTATTGAATTATTAAATTAAATTAAATTATTGTTATTTAATTATTACCTGTACGGACACTGTTTTTATTAACATTTTAAAATTTTTAACTGTTAAGTGTAATAGAAGGTAACTCTTTGAATGATATTAAGTGTTAAGTTAATTAGCACTCAAATAAGGTGATTTGCATTACATGTAATCTTATTGCAAACATTGTGTATCTTTTTCAACTTCTGTCAATAATACCCTTCTTTTGGAATATAAAAAAAAAGACAATGAAAAAACTTTGTCCCTGGCAGGAGGTCTTGTGCAGTGTGCTTGTGATGTCACTCATGACAGGAATTCCATCATTTTATTAAATGTTCCACTGTAAATGTATTTTTGGTGCTTTGGTATAAATATATCTACGTTTATCTGTTATTCTTTATCTCTTTGTTTTCTGTCCAGCTATCAAGTTCACAGATAAACACGAGTGGGTGCAAGTAGAAGGTGACATTGCCACCGTCGGTATCAGCAATTACGCCCAGGTACAGTAAGCCCTTGTCTTTGTCTTCGCACTAATCATTAATTTATGATCTTTTATGATGCATTTGGTCCGATTGGGCTTCTGGGTCTACTTCATATACACTTTGTCCTTACGTGCAGAAATGTTTTTTACTTTTTTACGACTATTGATTGCTGTGTTCCCCAATATATATTTTAAGTACGTTTACATACACTCACTGGACACTTAATTAGGCACTGTACATTACAATTATAATGCAGCCTTTACAAATATAACAAGAGCACGAAAGTATAATAATAATAATGATAATAGGTTCTCACTCCAGTCGTCCAGGGGGCAGGAATGTATACTGGACAGTGGTGGACGACTTTTAAACTTTATCGTGCACCAGTGTAATGGTTTCTTGTATGAACACCACCATACTTCAATCCAAAGTTGTTTTTGCATATCGTTGATAACAAAACATACATATGCAGGCATAAAAATAACCTTCACTTCCAATTGCACCCCATCACACTGAAGTGTTACTGATTATGACACCTGTTCTGAAGGTTTGCATATTTCTGTAAATTGTCCATTTTAGTTCTATAGATAAATCATTTCTGTTAAGGGACTAATTATTATTATTATTTATTTCCATTTCATATGTGTTGTTTGGGAAGGTGTAATGTATTTTCGTTAGATTGTTTAACCGTTGTTACGGTTGCCATGGTGACGGACACTTCAGTTTCCGCCGGCAGGTAAGAAAAGTGTTTAAAAGAGCTCCGGCATTTGACAGGCAGTGGAGCGTCGGTAATACTACCCGGAGATAGAGATCACCACAGTTGCAGATCAGATAAGTAACTAGTACTCTAAGCGTTGTATTTAAGTTTGTTATAAGTGACAGTTAAGTGCCAGTGCACTAATTTAAGTTTAAAGACGTTTTGGGCGCTTCACGTTGCCAGTAGGAGGTGAAGCGCAGGCTAACCGCTAGTTAGCTCACCGCAGCTCGCACCTGTGTTTGTTGGCTGCAACGTGACTTCACGAACGCCAGGTTCAGTCACGTTCGGACTAAGTTTAGTTAAGAGACACTCTCCCCTGGGACTATTTATTGTTTGGAGAACGTTGTAGAGTTTAGTTGTGTGCTATCGCGGCTACCTTGCTGCGAGGGAAGTGGACAGCGCGAGGTACGAGTGTTAGTGGCTCGCGCTCACGGGCTAGTCGACAGAGAGGTGACCCAGGACGAGGCTGGTTCTCCTCTCGCTCCAGACTAGACTCGTGAGGGAGCTGAGCCCCCCCTTCTCTACTCTACAACGGGAGGTGTCCCCCCTCTCCAACGCCCCCTTTGTATCCAGCATTTGCAACTCACCACCCCCACCCTACGTGCACCAACGATACAGCAGGACCACAACAGACTATCTTCTGGCCCAGCCAAGGGGCCCAGGTTGGACTGTGTGTGTGTGTTGTGTAATTGGTTTAGTGCGGGAGGTTTCATTGGGGAGGTAGCGTGTGAGTGGGGATGAGTGTATGAGTGTAATCAATGTGTTCATTATTGTCAGATTATTGTATGTTATATTGTATAGTAAATTGTTAACTATATAAGTGGTGTCCTCTCACTCTCTCCTAGACTATCTTTATTTGGTAAATAGTGAAAATTAGAGCATCCCCCTAAAGAAAATATACAGTCCTTTACAGGCTCCCGAACATTTTGGTCCTTCGAGCCGGATAATAATCAGTTAGGATGTCCAAAAAGAGTGAGAGAACCCTAAGCCCCTCCCCAAAACCAGAACCACCAACACGCCCTGTTAGAGAGCGTAGGTTACCCACTAGACTACAGGACTATCACTTGACTACCCTAGATGAGACTGACAGCCCCAGTAGTTTAGAGAGTAAAGCACCCCAAGTGGCGGAGGACAATATTGCAACACCAGAATTAGGTTCAACTATGCAACCCAGTATTCACCCCTTCTCCTCACTACCAAGGGATGAAGAGAGACAGGAAAAGGCGGGCCCGCCGCTGGCAGCAGTCATTCCCCCGCCGACAGAAATCGCCAGCCAAGGCAAAGAGGATCCACCAGGACGTGGCAACTTACAGAACGGTGAGGAAATAATTCCCCCTGATGCCGCCACCCCACTAGACAAGACCGACCCGCGAACCTTCCATCCGGGTGAGTTTTTCAAGAACTCCGATCCTCAAGGCAAGCCCCCCAAAGTGAAGTCTCGCCTATCTTCTGGCCGGCGTAGCAGCGTCCATAGCAGCCGTACGGGTAGTCACCGTAGCAGCCACTCAGGACGATCAAGCATTGAGAGTCTACTCTCTGAGAAGTTACTCCAGCAGTTGATTGACAACCAGGAGAACCAGCGCCAGGACGCCCTCGCCAGAGAGAAATGCCTAGAGCTACAAGAGCAGAAGCTGCGCGAAGAAGCCCATGCTAGAGAGGATCGTCTGCATGAAGAGGCCCGCGCTGACAAGGAGCGCCTGGAGCGGCAAACCCGTGCAACTGCGGAGGCACTAGAGAAGGCGGCCGTCCAGAGCCTGGAGCTCGCTAAGCTCGCTCTCTCCCGCCAACCAGAGCCCTCTCCCCTAGGCCGGATATCGAGAGCGCCCTCAAGGCCTGGCTCGTCAGAGGAAAGGAAGGGGAGCGTCGAGAGGTCTCGAGCGCTGGACCCAGAAACCCAGAGCGCACACGAGGAGGAAATGGAGCCTGACGAATGCTTGGACTCCCTTCTGGATCGTAGGGTGCAGTATCCACACGCCCCTCCCCCCTCCTCACCATCAACATCAGCCTGCCGTAATGCTCTTCACCCGCTTGGCTCCATAGTTCCCTTCTTTACCCAAGACAGCAGGGAGAACTACAGGGATATGCGGCTGAGCCTGGAGTACCTGCTAGGAGAACCACAGGCGTACCACAGTGAGCAGCAAAAGTGGCTCACACGCCAACTCCATTGTAAGCTACCAATAGCGAAGAGACTTTGCTTCTCCCACGCCAAGTCCCTCACCCCCTACACCGACAGCATGAAAGAACTAGATCACCGCTGGGGATGTCCATGGGACCACATCCTCGACGAGGTTGAAGCCCTCTGGGAGTTACCCGAGATCCAAACCGACGTAGCCCTGGATGACTACGCCCTCCGCATCCGCTCCCTGGTCACGATGCTGAAGCTGCAGGGACCGACTGGAGCCAGGGAACTAAACACAGGCTCCACCGTGGAGCGCTTCATAAGGAAGCTGCCCAGACATCAAGAGGAAAGGTTCCGGCGGCGCCACGACCAGCTCCACCCCGACCAGCCAGCAGCCAGCTTAGAGGAGCTATCTGACTTTCTGAGAAGTGAGGTAAAGCACATCCGTCTCCCAACAAAAGCTGAGCTGAAGTACGGCGGACACGAATGGACCAATCGAGCAACCAAGAGGAAGGAAGGGTCAGTCCGGGTGATGACGACGATCCCAGGGGCTGACACTAAAGAACAGAGGGACACCCCCCACGGTGATAGGGACGGCCCTAAGCAAGGTGATAAGAAGCCTCAACCACCTTGCCCGTGTTGCACGGGCCCCCACTGGCTTGAACACTGTCCAGAGTTTGGGAAGAATAACACCGAAGAGAGGAAACAGTGGATCAAGGAAAACAATCGGTGTTGGAGGTGCGCCCGTGAGCACATGGCCAAGCAATGCACCCTGAAGAGGCCTTGTCGCATTAAGGAATACGGCAGGATACACCTCACAGTCCTCCACGACCTAAATACTAGAAGCGACAAGCCGGAGACCGGAGAGTTCCCTCGGGACCCATCAAGTGAGATCCAGGAGGGTCGTACCTACTACGTAGGCCCAGTCCGTAGTAACAACCCCCGAGTGTTACTCAAGATGGTGCCGGTCATCCTACGCCATGATGGGAGGGAGATGTCGACATATGCCATCATTGATGACGGTGCAGAGTGCACCATCCTGATGGAGGCAGCCACTGCCCTCGGGCTCAAAGGTCATCCTCATCAGATGAAGATCCTCACCATCCAACCCAAGCCCACCCAGATCGCGGGTGAGATAGTGTCCCTGGAGATCATGGCAAAGGGGCGACCAGGAGAAGTGCACCCCCTGCGCGATGTGTTCACCGCGGCTGACGTGAGCCTTTCGACCTATGGCTATCCAATGAAGGCGCTCAAGGCAAAGTACCCCCATCTGGCAAAGTTGAGGCTTGATCAAGAAGAAGAAGTGGTACCGACCATCCTAATCGGGTCCGATCAAGCAAGGCTGACCCTCCCAAGGCGCATCCTCCCAGGCCCATGTGGCTGCCCCGTCGCCCTGGACACCCCACTTGGTTGGACTCTCCAAGGCCCTATCAACTTGAAGAGTGCTAATCCCAGCCAGACCCAAACGCACTTCCTCGGGGCCGAGTGCAAAATGGAGGAACCCTCAAACCAGCCCAATAAGGCTGCCAGTGAGATAGAAGCAGTCCTTGAGGTAATCAAAGCAGATGTGATTGAGGACAATGTGGACATGACAGAGGAGCTTAAGAAGCAACTAACCCCTCTTCAAGTTGACTTCCAGTACAACCCACCTAGCGCCCCTCCCACTCTAAACTTCACCCTTGGAACACAGGTCCCCAAAGCTGAAGTCCTCGCCAATGTGTTAGCCGAAGCGGAAGCAATCCGGAATTCCAAACCATTGGAATATGCAAGTAGCGACCTGGCTGACCTCCATCCCATCACGCCCAACTCTCTCCTCATGGGGTGGCCAGTCATGATTGTGGATCCAGCGCTACCCAGAGCGCATTGGCTCCTGGGCAGAGTGAAGACCGTCACTAAGGGGAAGGATGGTAGAGTTCGCTCAGCAATAGTGGACACTGGCCAGAGAACCTACCATCGACCAGTGCCTCGCTTTATCAAGCTCCCCCCATACTCTGACCCGACTCCCTCATACTCTGACCCGACTCCCCCTAGACCCCCCCTGATCTGCTTATATATCAAACCTTCATTCGGATAACTGATTTCCTTCACATAAATCAGGGGGCGTCTGTTCTGAAGGTTTGCATATTTCTGTAAATTGTCCATTTTAGTTCTATAGATAAATCATTTCTGTTAAGGGACTAATTATTATTATTATTTATTTCCATTTCATATGTGTTGTTTGGGAAGGTGTAATGTATTTTCGTTAGATTGTTTAACCGTTGCCACGGTTACGGTTGCCATGGTGACGGGCACTTCCGTTTCCGCCGGCAGGTAAGAAAAGTGTTTAAAAGAGCTCCGGCATTTGACAGGCAGCGGAGCGTCGGTAATACTACCCGGAGATAGAGATCACCACAGTTGCAGATCAGATAAGTAACTAGTACTCTAAGCGTTGTATTTAAGTTTGTTATAAGTGACAGTTAAGTGCCAGTGCACTAATTTAAGTTTAAAGACGTTTTGGGCGCTTCACGTTGCCAGTAGGAGGTGAAGCGCAGGCTAACCGCTAGTTAGTTCACCGCAGCTCGCACCTGTGTTTGTTGGCTGCAACGTGACTTCACGAACGCCAGGTTCAGTCACGTTCGGACTAAGTTTAGTTAAGAGACACTCTCCCCTGGGACTATTTATTGTTTGGAGAACGTTGTAGAGTTTAGTTGTGTGCTATCGCGGCTACCTTGCTGCGAGGGAAGTGGACAGCGCGACGTACGAGTGTTAGTGGCTCGCGCTCACGGGCTAGTCGACAGAGAGGTGACCCAGGACGAGGCTGGTTCTCCTCTCGCTCCAGACTAGACTCGTGAGGGAGCTAAGAGGAAGCCCAGCCGAGCCCCCCCCCCCTTCTCTACTCTACAACGGGAGGTGTCCCCCCTCTCCAACGCCCCCTTTGTATCCAGCATTTGCAACTCACCACCCCCACCCTACGTGCACCAACGATACAGCAGGACCACAACAGACTATCTTCTGGCCCAGCCAAGGGGCCCAGGTTGGACTGTGTGTGTGTGTTGTGTAATTGGTTTAGTGCGGGAGGTTTCATTGGGGAGGTAGCGTGTGAGTGGGGATGAGTGTATGAGTGTAATCAATGTGTTCATTATTGTCAGATTATTGTATGTTATATTGTATAGTAAATTGTTAACTATATAAGTGGTGTCCTCTCACTCTCTCCTAGACTATCTTTATTTGGTAAATAGTGAAAATTAGAGCATCCCCCTAAAGAAAATATACAGTCCTTTACAGGCTCCCGAACAACACCCTTTTAAGGTTTTTACCCGAGGTCAAGTAATGTATTTAAATCAAGTTTAAGATGCCGCCACCTATACTGTACTTTCCAGGCTATAGAGCGCACCAGTATTTAAGCTGCACTAACCAAATTTGAGAAAAATACACATTTTTACAAATACTAGACACACCGGACCATAAGCCGCAGATATATACCGGTACGAAAGATTTTGTGAATCTTTATTTACTTTGTTTCTAAACGCTGCCTGTCACAAGGCAGTAAAACAGCTGATCAAACAAAACAGAAGTCATCGTCATGGACCCACTAGCTGCAGAAGCTAGCTCTCCAATCAGCTAAACAGACTCAATAACTCTACGGTGCCGTTTTGGTGAATTTATGAAACTGAAACAATACAAAAAGAATGCCATTGTAAGTTAATAATACTAACACCGACACTTGTAACCGTGTTAGCATATTTGCTAATGCTAACGACGCTAGTTTGATTACATTACGGTAGCATGTACAAATAGGCATGAAAACACTCCTTTAGATATCACACATGGAACGGTTTAGTGAAGTATAAATAGTTTGCTGTACTGTAAAACTTACAAATGTTGCTTGGAGTGATGAATCAAGAATCCTTTCAAGCACAAATTCTATAGAGGAATAGTAGACGAAATGGGATATACTTCCGGTTCAAGACACAAAACAGAAATTATGTCGCTGTGGCTTGTGCAGCCCTTTGAGACACTCGTGATTTAGGGCTATATAAATAAACTTTGTCGTGAGCGAACTCATCCAAAAGCTGCCACCATAACTCAAACTATAGCACACCTTTTTAGTGCCTGTGTTTTATGAACAATATTTATTGAATACAAAACATTATGGCCGTTTGCGAAGAAATATCTTTAAATTAGACTCACCGTTTTATAAGCCGAAGAGTCAAAGCGTAGGAAATTGGCAACTTATGGTCTGGGAAAACGACGGTCACAATACTACACTTCACATGGTGCATTTGATATATTAATTTTCAAACTTGTCTTTGGCAGTTTTCACACTACTGCTCTTTGTTTCAGTGAACATTGATTTATAACCTGCAGTAAAACCTCTGTGCACACTGGAACTTGACACAATGCACTTTGAGCAAGGCAGCAACCTTGCTGCAGTAGAGCTGTCTTAAACTGAGGATGCAATCACACGACACCTTTAACCTTTTTTGCATTATTTGAGGGTTGTACATACTGACAATTTTGTGAACGTGAAAAACTACGGAAAACACAGTAATATAACTTTGAATTCCTACAACTCATTTGACTTATGCTTCCTTCTAGGAAGCTTTAGGTGATGTGGTTTACTGTGGGCTCCCTGAAGTTGGCCAAACCCTTGCTCAAATGGGTATGACACGCGCTGTACAGTCCTACAAAGCCGTTCATTGACATAAAGGCGTGTGTCACGCTGACTGCCTGTTTGCGTTGCAGATGAGTTTGGTGCCTTGGAAAGCGTGAAGGCTGCCAGCGAGCTGTACTCGCCACTGACCGGGGAAGTGAAGGAAACCAACACAGAGCTGGCAGACAATCCTGGACTGGTGAATAAAGCCTGCTATTCAGATGGTGAGGATCAACAGAATATGCAGCATTAGTACTGGTGCTGTAATATGACCTTTCATATTTTCAGGGTGGCTTATCAAGATGACGATCGAACAGCCAGAAGAGCTGGATGGGCTCATGGACCAAGTTGCATATGATACATTTGTCAAATCACTTGAAGAATAAAACAAAGCCGCTAGGCTATTAAAGAGCATTAACAGCTGGCAACATCCCTCATCTGTGCTATTTATTTTCATACTGAAACAGACAATAACTAGCATGTTCATAGCTTCTGCATACAATCTTGGGGTTCATTAGTTACTAAAACTGTAAAGAGCGCTTAGTAATGTTTGGTTTCTCTCCATTTCAAATGTATGCAAATGTGATGGAAGACTGGACAGTGATGATACTGTAAGTGATTTGTCACCTTGATGAAATAAAACTTTTCCTCATGTTTGATATTACAAGTCTGAGTTGTATTTTATCAGCATGCCATACTTCAGTAATAGGTCACTACTGGTAAAAAGAGGCCATGTGCATTGTTTTTCTTGTTGCTGAGGATGGTCTAATCTTCATCCAGTCGCATTCCTTGACCTTTGCCCTCATGTGCAGATAGGAAGGGAGTGCAGAGACCAGCTGATCAATGATTAATGGGACAGGGCTTTTATAATCGCTGAAAGTTAACGTGTGCTTTTGCACCTTTTCACATTTAAACAAGATTAAGCAAAACTTGTTTGTCTAATCAAACTTAGACTTAGACTTTCTTTTTATTGTCATTCAAATTTGAACTTTACAGTACAGATAATAACGACATTTCGTTACATAAGCTCATGGTAGTGCCGGATAAAAAAATGCAATAAGGTGCATATATACATAAATAAATAGGTTACTGTATAGATAAATATATTGCACTTTTTCGCATGCATCCACGTTTATGGATGTATGTTATATTGTCTTTTATTCCAGCGAGTTAATCCATTTTGGGGGGAGTTGAGGGGATAATTTAATTATGATGCGTTCAAGAGTCTTATGGCCTGAGGGAAGAAGCTGTTACGGAACCTGGAGGTTCTGCTTCTGAGGCTGCAGAACCTCTTTTTAGAGATTTAGCAAAACTTGTTTGTCTAATCAAACACCATGCTTTTTAAAATATAGCGTTATAGAGTTCATTATGCTAACAAGATAATGAATTAGTTGGTCATTACTGCTGAAGTTACCTGCTCTAAGAATATAATCTGAATTTTCGTGAGATTTTGTCATGAGTTCTCTGCAATACCATGAGCATTTAGCTCTGTATATATTACATTTTGTACACGAGAGGGACACAGCTCTCATAGTACTGTAACACAGTGCAGGACCTTGGCCCTGCGCCTGCCAGTCAAGTGTGGCAATCCCTTCTTTAATCTGCATTGTTGAGGGACAGTAATAAAGATCCACCACAGTGGTACCAACATTTTGTTCAGTCCAGATTGTTAATAATCAAATCTAAACAATCAAATGCAGATACTTTCTCTCTCTCTCTCTCTCTCTCTCTCTCTCTCTCTCTCTCTCTCTCTCATCTCTCTCTCTCTCTCTCTCTTCTCTCTCTCTCTCTCTCTCTCTCTCTCTCTCTCTCTCTCTCTCTCTCTCTCTCTCTCCTCTCTCTCTCTCTCTCTCTCTCTCTCTCTCTCTCCTCCTCTCTCTCTCTCACTCTCTCTCTCTCTCTCTCTCTCTATTTCTATGTCCACTACTTGCTGTACATATCCTACCAAGTCATACCTACACTGTTCCAATATCCATTTCTCTGTTCTCAATTGTTGATGACTGATGATAACAACCAAACCTAACCCTCCACACCCCGGATTGTAAATAATGTAAATAATTCAATGTGATTATCTTGTGTGATGTCTGTATTATGATGATAGTATATGATAGTATACATATCTGTATCATGAATCAATTTAAGTGGACCCCGACTTAAACAAGTTGAAAAACGTATTCGGGTGTTACCATATAGTGGTCAATTGTACGGAATATGTACTTCACTGTGCAATCTACTAATAAAAGTCTCAATCAATCAAACCAGCTGCATCTACAGTTTTGTAAACTTGTAGTTATGTAAAATGTACAAAGTCCCCATCTAGTGGCTAAAGAGAGAAGAACAACACCACAATTGTTTTTCAGGAATTAGTAAAAAAAATAATAAAGTAAAAATCATGTACAAAGACTTGTGTTGAATGTCAACTGTTTAGAATGTGTTTTCCCTGCAAATATCGAAAACATGAATCAACTTTTGGTTTATAGCGAACTCGCCAAATGTCCTTATATGTGAGTCTAAGGGTCAATCATTGATTATTATTTTTAAAAACTAAAATCATAACTTTGAAATTCACCCAATTAATATGTTGTCGTTGCTTTAACGTTCAAACACTTTAATAATCCAAAATGTAACAGTTTGCAGCCGGTAGTGACGTACTGGCTCTGATAAGACTGCTGCTCGGTGATTGGTTAGTTGACACATATCCCACAATCCACCGCTACGATACTTCCTTTTTCCTTTCGGCCATCTTCCTCCCTCGTAGGTATGGGAAGCTTCTTCCACATATTTTACTATTATCTCAATCAATCCTACACATAGGTGCACTGAACATGCGTCCAATTTTGACTATTCAGTAGCGCATGTTGTCACCTTTGGTTTGAGGTGAATATTGTCGTACTTTAAGTTTTGTATGTCTCTTGAAGCATCTGTTTTTGTAGAGATGTCCATTCGCTGTAGCGTGTCTGCTAATAGTAATGCTAAATGTGACTATTATCAGAAGGGTTATTAAAATGATAATGAGAAATCAAGCTTAAATGGGTTTCTGTTAGTAACTGCTACAATGGTGTATTGTATTTGTTACTTAATGCCTCCTGGTGAATCGCTTGCAAGCGTGGCTGTCAGCCATTGCTCAGTGAAGATCAAGATGCACAATAGTACCGGTATGGTAGCTAGCTCATGTCGGCGAATCGTTGTGTTTCAGGGAAGTAGGCAAACATGGCCCCCAACCGAAATGGAATGATCTTGAACCCCCACTTCCACAAAGACTGGCAGAAAAGAGTGCGTACTTGGTTCAACCAGCCAGCCAGGAAGCTCCGCAGGTGAGTACATCTTGTTGGTTTCAAGCTTGCACTGCAGTAACATTGTATTATATTTATAGCCATTTACGCACATTTATATCAAAAGGGCTGTAATTAGGTAGACCTAGGTAATGTTAATCATCTTTTGCGTGTAATGTAAGCGGAAGGCATGAACATCTAGAAGCCTATGAGTTTAGTTTGGTCTGTGCATAAATGTTTATAAATATGGTGTAGTGGATTTACTACTAAGTTACACCATTTCTGTTGTCAGTAAAGAATTTGGATGTCTGGGTTCATGGAAAATGTCAACAGGATTAATGTTGGCCATGTATGATTGTTCTTTAGTCTATTGAAAGTTGACAGTTGTCTTTTCTCAGACGAAAGGCACGCCAGGCTAAGGCCCGCCGCATCGCTCCCCGTCCAGTCGCTGGACCGCTGAGGCCTCAGGTCAGGTGTCCTACCATCAGATACCACACCAAGGTCCGTGTTGGACGTGGTTTCAGCCTCGAGGAACTCAAGGTAAATCTTGTAAATCGATCGGAGCCTGGAAGACAAAGTATACATCTTCATCTCTAAACTTTAAATTATAGCAGTGTCAAAATAATTACCTTAAACCTATTGTGTGCAAGTTATTGAATGCAAGTTTCCCAATATTGAAGACAATGTAATTCTGAATTGGCAATGTAACGATTACTGTTATGGTAAACCCCGGTGAAATTGGTCTAAAATTTTGAACAGCTTATGATAGTGATTATCGCGCTTTAAAAAATACATGGCATGGTGATGATGCAACATTTCCTTGAGATGCAGCTAAAGCGCTAATCGTTAGCTGGCTTGAAGTGAATATATTTATATAGCACTTTTTTTCTTGAAAGTCAAAACGCTTTACACAGTGACACCCATTATCTACATCTTCAAGCTACATTTAAACCAGTGTGTGTGACACTGGGAGCATGTGGGTAAAGTGTCTTGCCTAAGGACACAAAACCAATTTTTGTTACTTTTCTTTGGTATCAGTTTATGTGTAATTAGGATCCCCATGCATCTCAAACATTTTAAATCAAACCATGTAGGAATGGTGGAGATATCTATGAATAACAATCTTGCCTTCATCCATACTTCCTCCAAACAAGCCGGTTGGAACTTAAGTAGCTAGTGATGTGTTTGTCGCTAGTTACGGCAGCGACTATCTCCAATTATGGATAAGTAATGTTTTACCTGAACAGCTCTGCTTAGTCAAGTCCGACGCTGTAGACACCAAATTCATTCTTTTTTTTTATCCTCTTGTTGTGGGGCAGACTGGCTCATACATGCACATGCTTCCTTCGTTGTTGCCATTTCTAATGCTAAGTAGGATATAGTTCTAACTTATGTCTGTCAGTAGATTCCATATGGAGGTGCTAAAAAGTACATCATTGCTTGACGGGGTGCAGAAACAGTCAAAATGGAGCATCCTGAAAAGACGGTCAGAAAGTGACTTGCAAATGATCTGTAAAACACAATCTGCTAAATTTTAGTTAAAGAACCACCATTACATGTACCGGTAATTTAGACCACAAGGAACGTTTTAAATGTTTAAATGTAGAAAAAAGTAATATGACTCCTTCAAAAGATAAAATTACTGTTCGGCTTTAGCTGATAGTCAATAAGTCAATGAATTGCACAGTAAATGTAGATTAGTTTTAACTTTACCAGCATCGAGTAATTGCTGTGTCCGTGTATGTCCGTCTCTCGCTTCAATCATGGAGGAAGTTCTGCAAAGTAACAAAAATGAAGAGGAACCAATATTATAAAATCAAACGTACCCTTGTGGGAATATTTTGATCTCAAACTGTAAGGGCAATATGATTCAACAACAATGCAAATAATGCAGACTTTGAGAGCCAACGACGATTACTTTTGGAAAAATTATGATCCAGTAATGTATACTCTTGAGCCTGAATATGAGGATGTGCTACAAGTTTTAGAAGCTCTGCTAAACAGATCCAGCTTTAGTGAAACAATAAGCATCATGTAGCATTATTGCTAAGTGTTGGAAACGAGCAATACAATCTACCACATCATACAATAGCTTACTGCACAATGTCTGCGCTCACTGGAATGACAACTGATACTATGGTCATATCGTCCCGTTTAAATGAAGCATTAATCATGATGCCCACGAAGGGTTAACAAGGAAAAGTCCTCTGACACCTACTTTGGTTGTTTGTCTCCATCTCTAGGTATTAATTAAATGTCACAAATTAACAAATTCAAAATGTATGGCTAAATCCTCCTAATAATAAAATGAGAGGCATGATTTATAATCTGGAATAAATGACAAGCCAAGACGCGATGATGTAGGAGCAGCAGGACATCACGGCCAGCTTTTAGTAAAGCAGCAGAGGGCTACTTAGCTGTGTTATCAATCCGCCGCTGAAAATTTTTTTTGCCTGCCTTTTCCAGTCTTTGAACTCAGCAACACGCGGCTCTTCAGCGTCGCCCTAGTGGCTCCCTGGAGCTTTTTCAAAAATGTGTAAAAAAAGGAAAGCGATGAGGGAAAACTTTCCATTTTGGTTTTAATATAGTTTCTGTTGGAGGACAAGCATGACACAAACATTCCTATTTGTTAGAAATCCCACTGTTTATATTAAACATGAGGTGGCGACTTGTCCAGGGTGTGTACCCCGCCTTCCGCCCGAATGCAGCTGAGATTGGCTCCAGTCCTCTGTGACCCCAAAAGGGAAAAGCGGTAGAAATGGATGGATGGATGCTACACTGATGAGGATTTTTGGCGTACGCCGTTTTGTCCTAATTTTGGCAGTCCTTGAACTCACCGTAGTTTTACATGTACAATTTTTCCCGACGCTGCCACAGAAAGATGTGCTTTATGACACTCCTGTCTCATTTTGTTGTGTTCAAATACACAAAGGTGAGCTTTGTAGATGTTATTGATTTAAATGCTAATCAGGCATATTGGGTCACTACATGACTGCAAACTATTCGATGCAAACATTCTATTTAGACTAGTTGTATGTATATATTGCATCATTATGCCTTGTTTGTAGGTTTATTTGAGCTCATTTAACTTCCTATACTTATGTCCTCTATTTTATCTTGGCCTGTCTCATGACATATTTGTATGTAACATTGGCTGCATTTCTGATAGTTGCTTGTGTGCCGTTATAGACCACAGCAAACGTTATCCAGCTTACAAAGATTGTAATAAATCCCCTAGATGTCGCCTGTCGTTTTCTTTAACTTGGACACACACATCTATACCTTTGCCCATTCTAAGCCAGTATTTTCCAGGTGTTATTGCACCTTTTGAGAAGCCACATGTTTTCCAATGTGTAGAATACATTTTTAAATTTCAACATTTCTGTCCAAAGAAAATTTGCGTCAGCCTGTGACAGTCAATTTGATAGTAGGCTAATATAGCTAATACCGACACATGTGTTGCCTTCAATATAACACTTATATAAGGCTTTTAGTTTTTTGCGGCTCCAGACAGATTTTTTTGTACTTTTGGTCAAATATGGCTTTTTTATTTAGTGCTTAATCTGGTCACAATATATTGCTGACAATATCGTTTATTAGCAATGATTTGGAAGACCCACACTAGGGCTGCACAATTATGTCCAAAATATGAATTACAATTATTGTTGTTGGTTCATCCATGTGGGAACATTTCCGGGTTTCGGAAAACAAGCAGGAATGCATAGAGATCGGCGAGGCGTGTTCAGGGTTAAAAATGCGTGCCTGTGGGTAACTCAGTGGGAGGCGTGGGCAGAGATGTAATAATGGATTTATTTTTCCTAATATTTTTGGGAGCTACTGGTGGATCTACCTTCAACCTCTGTCACTCACTCTTACTCGCTCTCACATGTTTCCACTGTCTTATTGGTCGCTCTATGATGGTTGGCTGACTGTTGGTTATGATCATGGTGTGCTTGGTTTTCAGACTATTAAGTGCACCGGATCATAAGGCGCATTGCCAATGAATGAGCGTGTCTATTCAGGTCTTTTCATACAAAAAGCAGATCCGGATCATAAGGTGCAATAAAATGGTCATATTATGAATTTTCTTTCCTACCTTTAAAACACCTCCTTGTGGTCTACGTAACATGTAATAATGGGTCTTTGGTCAAAATGTTGCATATATTGTTTTACAGACCATTGTCAAGCAGTTTTCATACCGTCTCTCCAGGATGCGCTTTTTTGTGGGCATTCGTATATACGTGACTCCACTTCGACACATCTTCTCATTATCTTTGTTGTACCGGTAGTTTTTAGCGCGTCCCTAGCAAGTCTAGTGACAGATATGTTAGAATTGTAAGCTGCTTTATATTAGAAATTGCAACAGCGGAGGATTAATGCCCCACAACAAGAGGATAGATTTAAAATAAGCTTATTGACTTCGCATGGACTACAATGGCGGAAGCGTGCACATTTTCAGGAGTTTTGCACATCTCAAATAACTCATCGGCAATTACCAATAGGTAAGAAAAGATAATTTTGCAAAACAAAATGCCAGATAATTTCTAAGTGCCATTTTTGGATTCTTATACGCACACCATAATACCCATTGAAGCACAATACGTCTGACTACGTTCGCTGTAATGCTTTGCTTTCCATCAAGCGGTGCGGCTTCATAGCTGACCAAAGTCGTACTAAAACATTTTAACAGTATTTTGAATGCTTTGTGTAATGTTTTATATTCTCAATTGAACCTCAAAGTTTTGGTGTTGCTTGCTCACAGGTTTTTGCTAGCGTCATTCATTGAACAGATGTCAGTCAACCTGCAGACTGCCATCTACTGGTCACATTTATAATTACAGTGTCCCAAATTAAATTGCTTCGAGGGGTTAAAAGGCGTACTGTAATTTTTTGAGAAAATTAAAGGATTTTAAGTGCGCCTTATAGTCCCAATAATACAGTGTGTATATAAATTGGTTAATGAGTATCAGTCTTAAGAAGTAGGAAGTTACCTAATATTTACAAATTTTCTCTGCGTTTGATTTTGTCTGTTACCAAGTTTAATATAAATCCGGAAATGGCATAAATAATTGCACACAACTTCAAGTTAAGACTTGCATGTGTAGGCCTTTTTGTATTTCAACAGTCACATGATGACAATCTCCGGAATCTCTGTATTTTCTTGATGAATCCATTGAACCCTTTTTTCTGATGACTGTTGAAATGACCACACTTTTTTCTGAAAACAAGGTGTACTGTAATCAAATCTCAAAAAGTCTTAACACAATTTGCTCCTCTCCGCAGGCCGCCGGCATCCACAAAAAGACAGCCCGCACCATTGGAATCTCTGTCGACCCTCGTCGTCGTAATAGGTCCGCAGAATCTCTCCAGGCTAATGTGCAGCGCCTTAAGGAGTACCGGTCTAAGCTCATCCTGTTCCCTAGGAAGTCTTCTGCTCCTAGGAAGGGAGACAGCACTGTAAGTGTTTTATTGGGTGTGCATGCTACATGACTTTAGTAATAGTAAAATTATGTGTATGTTTGCTTGACTATAATCAGTAGTACTGCAAAAAGCTGTTATAAGCTTTTTGTAAACTCTTAAATTCACAAAACTTAAAATGGTCAGGCTGTCAATGTCAGCACCCATGAACACTACCCGAACTCCTGTGAACCAAAAAGTCCAAAGTTGCATTTTACATAAAATTATGTTTAGAACTGGTCATAGTTACGGATGTTTTCTTTCCAGAATCAATGCAACACTTAGAGGTGTGATTGTCTAACTTTCTTTAATTTTTTCAGGAGGAGGAGCTGAAGATGGCCACTCAGCTCATAGGACCTGTCATGCCCATCAGAATTGTAAGTTGCACTTCTCTTACATCCACCCTTCAGAGTCCATGCCATAGCAATGACAGCAGCACAAAGTCTGACCAGCAGTCAAGTGCAATAACCTGTCTAAGCTTCACGTTGTAGCAGTCAGATGATGACATTCTCCGGAATCTCTGTATATTATTGATGAAACTTTTGAACCCTTTTTCTGATGACTGCTTTGTACAACTCTGGCTTCAGCATCATTAGTAACCAGCTTGGGCAGGTGTTAGATAAAATAACTTTATTGTTGTTGTCCTTCCAGGTACACAAGAAGGAGAAGGCAAGGGTTATCTCTGAGGATGAGAAGAACTTCAAGGCTTTCGCCAGCCTGCGTATGGCCAGGGCCAATGCTCGCCTCTTTGGTATCCGTGCCAAGAGAGCTAAAGAGGCTGCTGAGCAGGATGTGGAAAAGAAAAAGTAATTACTTTGGAACTTTGCAAAATAAAGTGTTTAAAAGATTACCCTGAAACTGTCATGATTGAGGTCCTTTCTGATCTCAGATGGGTCTTTCACAGTGTTGGGACTAACGCGTTACTAAGTAACGCGTTACTGTAACGCCGTTAGTTTCGGTGGTAACTAGTAATCTAACGCGTTATTTTTTTATATACAGTAACTCAGTTACCGTTACTGCATGATGCGTTACTGCGTTATTTTACGTTATTTGTATGTAGTATCGGCTAGAAACTGAAGATCTGAGTGTGATTTATTGGAGCGCTCCGGTGGAAAAGAAGAGGCGTGCTTCCCCTACCCACAGAAAGCACGCCTCCCCGCAGGGGGGACGTTCCTCCAGAGCCGTACTTCGGGGCTAACAACCTTCACTTTACCCGGAAGAGGGTCTTTACAGCTGAGGGTGAATGACGAGCCCGGCGGTTTGTTGCAACTTTGTGACTTTATTGCACGCAGCCATCCGCCAAGCTAGAGAACCTGCACGCACTCACTGTCGCCGCTCCCTCACTCACTGACGTCACTCACCCACATGCTGTCATATTTTAAAGGGCCACACACACATACGCTACTCTCATAACAACTAACATGACATCATGGTGAAGCCAGAAGTCGAGTGTCTTAACATTCTCACTACTTTTCTTTTGTCGAGCACAAAGAAAATAACATTTTAGTTAAATGTAAGTGGTGTCTTGGATCAAAGATCCTATCTACTTAAAGTTAAAGTGCCATTATGTTGCAGCTATTTAAAATAGTTTTGTAAATTTTTTCTGCCCTGAAATAAATTGACCCTTTGAAACAATCCATCTCAGTGGCCTAGTGGTTAGTGTCCGCCCTGAGATCGGTAGGTTGGAGTTCAAATCCCAGCCGAGTCATACCAAAGACTATAAGAATGGGACCCATTACCTCCCTGCTTGGCACTCAGCATCAAGGGTTGGAGTTGGGGGTTAAATCACCAAAATGATTCCCGGGCGCGGCGCCGCTGCTGCCCACTGCTCCCCAAGGGGATGGGTCAAATGCAGAGGACAAATTTCACCACATCTAGTGTGTGTGACAATCATTGGTACTTTAATCTTTAATATCTTTGTCTTTGTGTGTTGTATGTAGACCACATTGCTTTCTGAGTTCAGTGATGCAAATGCATGTCAAGTTGATCAACAGATGGTATTATTCTCCAGTGCAATAACAGTACTGAAATGAACGCTAAAAGGGCATTAATGGGAGCCTTAAAGGGGGAAAAAAGAAGTAGCTAAATAGTTACTTTTCACAGTAACTCATTACTTTTAGGTGTAAGTAACTGAGTTAGTAACTGAGTTACTTTTGAAATAAAGTAACTAGTAATTGTAACTAGTTACTGGTTTTCAGTAACTAACCCATCACTGGTCTTTCATGTGTTCGTCTGAAACAAGACAAGTTTATATAAACAAAGAAAAGTAATTAAAAAAAACTTAAGACAGCTGCACTGTGATCAAAATGGCCCTTGACCTACTATAAACATAACATTAATTCAATGAGTTATTACATGTTCCACTTATTTTTTTTCAGCTGTAACAAAGCTATGTATTCTGCTGGTTTAGCATATATTGACCTATAATAGGTGGTTTAGCATCTTAAAGAAAATGTATCGAAGTGACTAGGGCTGCAACAATCGATTAACTTAAATAGAAAAGCTTTGATTAATATTCTGTTGCTTAGATTGTTAGTGTAGCAAATAATTGATAAAATCCGCACTGCATGAAGTGCTGGATCTTTAAATTTGCGGTCATAGTTTCGGTTCAGGCGCTACAAGTGTACATGATGTACAAGTGTTATTTCAATGTTTGGATTAGGAAAAAATAAGAGTGATGACAAGCATTAAAATACTTTTAAGTATTCTCCCTCAAACATGTTAATAAGCCTGTTAATCGATTAATAGTACAAACTAATCGATATATTGCTAATATGCTAGCTGCGGCCCTAAAAGTGACTGCAGCCGTTTTTTGTTTGTGACCCTCAATGGATGAAGCTTAAACGCCCCTGTGCTGCAGTTTTACTGTTCCGCACTGTCACTTGCATCGGGATTTTGGAAAGTTCCACAATTAAATCTCTGTGCACCTCTACTGAGATAACATATCTAGCAATGTATGTATTTGTTGTAGCTCTTGTTTTATGACAGTAGGTGGCACAAGAGCCACAGTTAGGTTCTCACAATGAACTGAATGTCAGGTCCCTAAAACGGGTGTAAGGAAATATAGCTCATTGAAGCTTTAATGTCAAATCTACATTGGTTGACTTTCTGCTTCCTTTAGTGTGTAGACCAGGGGTCGGCAACCCGCGGCTCTAGAGCCGCATGCGGCTCTTTAGCGCCGCCCTAGTGGCTCTCTGGAGCTTTTTCAAAAATGTATGAAAAATGGAAAAAGACAACGGAAAAAAATATATTTTTTGTTTTAGTATGGTTTCTGTAGGAGGACAAACATGACACAAACCTCCCTAATTGTTAGAAATCACACTGTTTATATTAAACACGCTTCACTGATTCGAGTATTTGGCGAGCGCCGTTTTGTCCTACTAATTTTGGCGGTCCTTGAACTCACCTAGTTTGTTTCATGTATAACTTTCTCCGACTTTCTAGGACGTGTTTTATGCCACTTCTTTTTCTGTCTCATTTTGTCCACCACACTTTTAACGTTGTGCGTGAATACACAAAGGTGAGTTTTGTTGATGTTATTGACTTGTGTGGAGTGCTAATCTGACATATTTGGTCACTGCATGACTGCAAGCTAATCGATGCTAACATGCTATTTAGGCTAGCTATATGTACATATTGCATCATTATGCCTCATCTGTAGCTATATTTGAGGTCATTTAGTTTCCTTTAAGTCCTCTTAATTCAATTTATATCTCATGACACACTATCTGTATGTAATATGGCTTTTAATTTTTTGCGGCTCCAGACAGATTTGTTTTTTGTGATTTTGGTCCAATATGGCTCTTTTAACATTTTGGGTTGCCGACCCCTGGTGTAGACCAACAAGTTTGAACACATCTTCTAGGCAGGTTGACTTACGCCAATCGTTATGGTATGATCTTATGTCACATTTATCCATAATGACAAGTGATGGTTTTATCTTAGCTTTTGGTGGTCACTGGTATTAGACCACAATCAACATAACCTTACCCACACTTCACAATATTTCAACTAATATGATTAAGAAGTTGCATTGACTAGTTGTACACCACTGCAAAGTACAAACCCCGTTTCCATATGAGTTGGGAAAGTGTTAGATGTAAATATAAACGGAATACAATGGTTTGCAAATAATTTTCAACCCATATTCAGTTGAATATGCTACAAAGACAACATATTTGATGTTCAAACTGATAAACATTTTTTTTTTTTGCAAATCATTAACTTTAGAATTTGATGCTAGCAACACGTGACAAAGAAGTTGGGAAAGGTGGCAATAAATACTGATAAAGTTGAGGAATGCTCATCAAACACTTATTTGGAACATCCCACAGGTGAACAGGCAAATTGGGAACAGGTGGGTGCCATGATTGGATATAAAAGTAGATTCCATGAAATGCTCAGTCATTCACAAACAAGGATGGGGTGAGGGTCACCACTTTGTCAACAAATGCGTGAGCAAATTGTTGAACAGTTTAAGAAAAACCTTTCTCAACCAGCTATTGCAAGGAATTTAGGGATTTCACCATCTACGGTCCGTAATATCATCAAAGGGTTCCGAGAATCTGGAGAAATCACTGCACGTAAGCAGCTAAGCCTGTGACCTTCGATCCGTCAGGCTGTACTGCATCAACAAGTGACATCAGTGTGTAAAGGATATCACCACATGGGCTCAGGAACACTTCAGAAACCCACTGTCAGTAACTACAGTTGGTCGCTACATCTGTAAGTACAAGTTAAAACTCCTATGCAAGGCGAAAACTGTTTATCAACAACACCCAGAAATGCCGTCGGCTTCGCTGGGCTTGAGCTCATCGAAGATGTACTGATACAAAGTGGAAAAGTGTTCTGTGGTCTGACGAGTCCACATTTCAAATTGTTTTTGGAAACTGTGGACGTCGTGTCCTCCGGACCAAAGAGGAAAATAATCATCCGGATTGTTATAGGCGCAAAGTTGAAAAGCCAGCATCTGTGATGGTATGGGGGTGTATTAGTGCCCAAGACATGGGTAACTTACACATCTGTGAAGGCGCCATTAATGCTGAAAGGTACATACAGGTTTTAGAGCAACATATGTTGCCATCCAAGCAACGTTACCATGGACGCCCCTGCTTATTTCAGCAAGACAATGCCAAGCCACGTGTTACATCAACGTGGCTTCATAGTAAAAGAGTGCGGGTACTAGACTGGCCTGCCTGTAGTTCAGACCTGTCTCCCATTGAAAATGTGTGGCGCATTATGAAGCCTAAAATACCACAACGGAGACCCCCGGACTGTTGAACAACTTAAGCTGTACATCAAGCAAGAATGGGAAAGAATTCCACCTGAGAAGCTTCAAAAATGTGTCTCCTCAGTTCCAAAACGTTTACTGAGTGTTGTTAAAAGGAAAGGCCATGTAACACAGTGGTGAACATGCCCTTTCCCAACTACTTTGGCACGTGTGTAAGTTAATGATTATTTGCAAAAAAAAAAAGTTTATGAGTTTGAACATCAAATATGTTGTCTTTGTAGTACATTCAATTGAATATGGGTTGAAAAGGATTTGCAAATCATTGTATTCCGTTTATATTTACATTTAACACAATTTCCCAACTCATATGGAAACGGGGTTTGTATACAATTACAATCATAATCACAATGTCAATCAAAACTGGGTTTTATCTTTGTAAAGGCACACCTTTTTGCTCTTGTTTGATTGTGCATCTGTGCCTAAATAACTGTGACAGCACTAGTGCTCATCCGTCTCAGTGGAGTCATGTGCCTCGCGCGGACACCTTTGCTCCCACATGGAGAAGGACTGGTCATGTGACTTGGAATCGATGAGAATGTGTGTACGGTGTCGTATTCAGGTCGATCCCTTCTTGTGTGTCTCATACTGGGAGCCTAAAATCAGTATTCGCAAACTCGGCAAACAATGGGATGACGACATGCCGGGGGAAAATGAGCAAGATAATGTTTCCTATGAGTCCGATGAAACACAAGCCTAGAGATTGATTACCAATAATTACATCTTTAATAGCATACAGTGGTGTCAACAGAGTCTTTTAATTACTTAAAATCCTTAATGTTCATAAATATTATTGTACCCACGAGGCCACTGGGTTCACTCGAATGAACCATCGGCTCTCCGGGATGCTGGACTGACAAGGATGTCAGGCTACCTGTGAACTGGAGGGAGGGGCTGATGTGGGCAGAATGTGCAGCTTGATAACCCATGTGTAATAGCAGAGACCATGTAGGGCCTCAGATGGCAGTCTTGCTGGGCTCAGACAGTGAGTAGGGGGGTAGGTGGTGGTTTTATCTGCACACATATTAGCTTGAAAGCGTGGTGAGTGTCTTGTTTTTATGAAATTATGAACCTGAGCATCTAAATACTTGACTTGACTAACAATCCTGCCTGCAGCACTCAAGTCCAATGCTTCAGAGTGCAGAAAACAAACACAAGGCCAATGTAAACGTTTGTTTATTCCTCCCAAACAGCAGATAGTGCTTTCAATTAAGCCCCCCCCCCCCCCCACCCCACCCTCACTTCAGCACCATAAGCGTTGACTGACACGTCCCCAAATTGTGGTTTTGTCTCAATTTGCAGCTGCTCCAGTTTGTTTTGGGTGACCTTCCGCCCTGCCTAGCAGCAGCACCGGAAAAGCTTTTGCTTTTGTCGGCGGCGTCTAAAAATGTGTTATGCAACGGTGCGGGGATACATTCATGAAAATAATACATTTGTGGGTGGATTGCAGAGAAAGCATCAGTGCTGGCTGCGTGGAAACAATGCATGCGTAACGTGTTGCTTCTTAAGAAAAGTGCATGTGGTTAGCCCATAAATAAAAATATGCCATAACCACAATACCTGCAAAGCAACACTTCTCGGTTTTATGCAGTTGCACAATAACATTAAAAAATGTTCAATGAATACCTAACCCTAAATAAATGCACAAATAGATAATGAGTAAAAAAAAATCATAAATACCCTTACTCTCTGTAGCCGTGTCAATCACAAGTAACACATTGAAGTCACAATCTGGTATTTTATCACTGGAGATATGTATTCACAGAGTAGTATTTGGCTCATCTCATCATGCGGCAAAGTTTTTTTTCCCTTTCTTCCATTTTGCTGATGTTATGAAGTTTGCCTCATAAATTCAATGCCATTCAAAAAAAGACTGTCAACAGTTTCATTTGAGCTTAGCTTCTAATTGGAAAAGCACATTATACAATAAATACCATGATTTCACAGTATTTTTTTCACAGTAAAATACTTTAGTCAAAATCTACTGTAACATTACAAACATGAATGTAAACCTTTGGGATACTCTTATAATTAACAGCAATGAACTTATTTCACAGTAAAATACTGTAATCAAATGTAATGCAACATTACAACAGATGACTGTAAAAATGGCCATACCCTATATATTTCACAGCAATTAACTGCTATTGCACAGTAAAATACTGTAAACACTGTAATATCACAACAAATTACTGTAAACTCAAACTGATTTGTCTCATAAGGCAGTGCTTTTCAACCACTGTGCCGTGGCACACTTGAGATATTGTCTGGTGTGCTCTGGGAAAATATGCAATTTCGCCCATTTGGCCTAAAAAATATTTTTTGCAGACCAATATTTATAATCCGCAAGAAATGTGGCGTAGTTGAATGTCTGTGCTGTCTCGCGATCGGCAGAATGACCACGTAATACTCTTTCATATCAGTTGGTGGCCTCAGGTAGCTAATTGCTGTGTAGGCCTACTTTGAGAATTAGTGGTGCAATTGTGTCATATTTTAGCTTAGGCTGCTGCCCCTGCGACCCGACCTCGGATAAGCGGAAGAAAATGTATGGATGGTCAATATACGGTACCGAGTGTCATTTGTTAACATTTTCTGTAGTGGGGGATTTTTTAAATAGAAAAAAAAGTGCTTTGGCTCAAAAAAGGTTGAAAAACACTGTCCTAAGGTGTTCCGTAGATTACGTTGCACACTCTTGTACAGCAGGTGGCGGTATGCTGTCAAAGCGACTGTAAATAACAAAAAACTGTAAAGTTACAGCATTTAGTTTTTACTTTATTGTAATCATCTGTAAAATCACAGCTCTGCAGTTACAGTAAAGATATGTCACAGTAAATGAAAGTAATATGATTATTAACGTGTAATTTGCTGTGTAATTGCAATTAAACTTTTACAGTGGATTTTGAGTAGGGATGGGTACCCAATTTGGTACTTTTTTGGTACTGACCAAATCCCGCCGGTTTTACCGGGCACCGATTCCCGTAAAATCCAACAGTGCCTTGTTACGGTACCTGGGTTGCATGTGACGCCACACCCGGTTGCCGACTCAGTTAGCTCTTTACACTTGGCGATCGCTCCAGCAGCAGTGAGACCGGACTCAGCCAAACTACCTCTAGGCAATGTTTCAATTTTCAATGCCAACTAAGAAATTGACACAAAAATGCTCCAACATAAGGAAAGTAAAGCTCCACTTTTTCAAATTGCGCTAGCTTGTTGCTAGTCAATGTTTTCATTCATCCAGGTCATTGTAGATTCCAGACGAGATCTGACCAAGCAAAGTCTATGAGCATGAACTGATTAAGCCTACTTGGATGAGAGGCGAAACGTCTTCTAAGACAAACCAAACAGTCCGGTTGCAATTGAATGAATTCCCTGAGATAGCTTGTTGCTAATATACATTGGCTTTGCAATTGACCAGATACTGATCAGGATTAGCAATTTTACAAGGCGATTTTAAAACCTCAAAATTTTGGCATGTAATAAGTACACTTATAGTATTAACACTTTTCAAGGTGCAACCAAAGAGGAGAGTTAGCAAAGACTGATTAGCCAACACACCATAAATGATACACGACTGCCATTCAACAATTTAAACTTTCAACTGTAATTGCAACTAAATGTTATACTTGAAAATGAAAAGATAAAAAAACTGAATAGGAGTTGTTAGGAGGGTCCCCCCTCCAATGGGCTCAACACTCATGGGAGGGGCCATAGAGGTCGGGTGCAGTGTGAGCTGGGCGGCAGCCGAAGGCAGGGCACTTGGCGGTCCGATCCTCGGCTACATAAGCTAACTCTTGGGACGTGGAACGTCACCTCGCTGGGGGGAAGGAGCCTGAGCTAGTGCGCAAGGTGGAGAGGTTCCGTGTAGATATAGTCGGACTCACTTCGACGAAGGGATCTGGAACCAGTTCTCTCGAAAGGGGTTGGACTCTCTTTCACTCTGGCGTTGCACGCAGTGAGAAGCGACAGTCTGCGGTGGCAATTCTTGTTGCCCCCCGGCTCAAAGCCTGCACGTTGGAGTTCAACCAAGTTTTTAATGACCCTCTGAAGTGCATTTCTCTCTGCCGCTGTGCAGCTGGCATACCATACACACATGCAGTATGTCAACACACTCTCTATTGAGCAGCGATCGAAAGACACAAGCAGTTTTTGTGACAGGTGTTTTTTTCTAAGTAATCTCAGATAGTAAAGTCTCTGCTGTGCCTTTTTGATGGTCACTGAGGTGTTCGCACTCCATGACAGGTCTTCTTTGATCTGGATGCCCAGGAACCTGAAGTAAGAGACCCTCTCCACATAGTCCCCGTTGATGTACAGTGGTTGAATATTTATACTTTTTTTCTTCCAGAAGTCCATGATTAGCTCCTTCGTCTTGGTGGTGTTAAGAACCAGGTTATTTTCCCTGCACCACCCGGTCAGCCGCTCCACTTAATTTCTGTAGGCAGACTCATCCCCCCCACAAATGAGTCCCACTACTGTGGTGTCGTCTGCAAATTTAATAGTGGTATTGCTGGCATGAGCAGGGGTGTAGTCATGAGTGTAGAGGGTGTAGAGAAGGGGGCTTAGCACGCAGCTGATGCTGATGGATGCTGAGAGGTGGGAGCCTACTCTCACCCTCTGAGAGCGGTTTGTCAGGAAGTCCAGGATCCAATGGCAGATGGAGGAAGACAGTCCCAGCCCCGTCAGTTTGGGCACCAGTCTGTGGGGAGGATGGTATTGAACGCAGACCTAAAATCAACAAAGAGTAGCCTTGCATAGCTCCCCTGCTGCTCTAGGTGGCTCAGAGCAGTGTGGAGGGCTGTTGCGATAGCATCCTCTGTAGATCTGTTGGCCCTGTACGCAAACTGTTGAGAGTCCAATGCAGGTGGCAGACTTGAGGTGATGTGCCCCCGAACCAGAGTTTCAAAGCACTTCATAATGATTGGTGTAAGTGCCACTGGACGGTAGTCATTCAAGCTGTTTACTACAATTTTTTTTGGCAGTGGGACAATAACAGAGTCCTTTAGACAGGGTGGGACGATGCACTGGGACAAGGACTGGTTGAAAATCCTGGTAAAGACAACAGCCAGCTAGTCTGCACAGGTCTTTAGTACGCCATCTGGTCCAACAGCTTTCCTAGGGTTCACCCTCCTTAGTGTGCGCTGCACCTCATGTTCTTCCAACATGAGGATGTTGTCACGGGTTGAGGGTTGTGATGCGACTGCACGTGGTTGCTCCACCTCGAAGCGAGCGAAGAAGATGTTCAGTTCCTCTGCCAGCGAGGCGTCTCCGTCAGCCACAGCGAGGTTGTTGGATTTGTAGCCAGTGATGTGCTGCACCCCCTGCCACACCTGCCTTTTGTTGTTGCTGCTGAGGTGTCCCTCTATTCTCTTCTGGTATGCTGTCTTGGTCTCTCTGATACCTCTCCTCAGGCTGGCTCTGGCAGCACTGTACTGTGCCCCATCACCACACCTAATTGCCTTGTTCCTC
>NC_084732.1:48477390-48689890 GCF_033978785.1 Entelurus aequoreus | reverse complement strand
TTTCAATGTGACCCCAAACTTTTGAACGGTAGTGTATATATATATAATGTAAAGTAGGTACAGTTGAGGACATGACCACGGTAAATGAATTCCCGCAAAGTAGTATTGTTATTAATAAATCGAATATTTTTATAGTTAAAGCATAAAAAATGCTTACAACCATCTAAAAGGTGTTTTTTTTACTATTATAAGAGCCCTCTAACCATGAAAATAAATCCACATAGTCACTTTTACAGTCCTTTCCATCAATATTGTTATGTTATGTTATTTTGTGTTATAATATATTTGTTTCAGACATGTTTAACATGTTACATTAAGGAACTTTATGTAAAATTTATCATTTCAACATAGCTGACCCGTAGTAGGAAGACGCAACCTTATATTTAACCGTACACCTTCTCCATGTCTTTTACTGATAGTTCATTCATTCACACCATAACGTTTACATTTTTAAATTCACTTTCTCTTTGAAAGAAGGGAAGGTGTTGGGAAAAAAATAACACATAATAACTTTTGGGTGGTAGTCAATGAATGTTATGTATTATTTAGTGTTGTATAATCTGTCATTTTGTAGTTGTTAGCTCTAGCTGCAACACGTCTTTATGAGTTGTATCTTTTATGTCCTTGTATGATGATGGCATCTTCAGGATTTATCCAGTTCTTTGATGTCTTACACAACAAGTACGTTTGCTTCTTTTTGTCCTCTGTTTTTTACTTAAAGAAGATTTTACAGTTGGCAGTCCAAGTGTATAATAGTCTTTAGTATTTTTTTTTACTGTAGATTACTGTATAGCTATAGAGAACCCATGTTGCATACTCCAATGCAGTAGGTGGCAGAATGCACCTTTCAAGTTATGGGTGCAACCAACCAGGAAACTTCAAGAAGAAGAAGAGGCAGCTTGTACATGCCTGATTGCTTCAGGTGTGCTGGCTGCAAGAAGCTGCAGGGCTCCCCACATCTGAGCTCATTTGAACACACCACCCACTCCTTTTTGGCACTTTGTGGTAAAAACCCCAAAATGTCTCTGTGAGAAAACATGAATGAGTTACTAAACTTGTCCTTGTTGGAGCTGAATTCCAGCAGTGGTGCTGACTCCCAAAGGATCATGCAGTTTCACCACCGCTCAGTCAAGGTGAGCATCATCATCGTTTTTGGGGTGATGATCACTTTGGGGAACATCGCCGTCCTCCTGGTGATCACGTCGTCTGTGTCCGGCTGGTCGAAGAGCTCCAGATACTTCCTGCTTTCCCTCACAGCCGCAGACTCCGCCTTTGGGCTCCTGGTCATGCCCTTAAACCTGTGGGTTAGTCTGGTCAAGGACTACACAGATGGGCCAGACTGGCTGTGTCACATGGTGGCCTTCTGCAATGCTACAGTGTACTCTACCTGCATGTACACACTGGCTGCCATTAGTCTGGAGAGATGCATTGCAGTCGTTTACCCCCTCAAGTACTCTTCCTTAATGACTAGAAGGAGGACGCTGCTCCTTATTGCCTTCTCTTGGTGCTTCCCACCATGCATCCTGTTGCCAATAACCTTACCAGAGGGTGTAATCCAAGTCCACTTCTCCACCGCGTCACTGGTCTGCAATTTGTCCTACTCCACCAACGTGGTCTACTCTCTAAGCCTGACCTTCGTCATCTTCTTTCCATGCTCCATTGTCATGATTTACGCCAATATGAGGTTGTGGTTCGCTGCCAGGACGCAGAGACGCAAAATGCGGCAGTTTGAGCATGTGCGCCGCAGGAGACACAATGTGGCTTCCAGAGTGTTGGTGCCTGTCATGGTGGCTTACTTCACTTGCTGGACACCGTGCATGGGAGCCATGATCTACAACGGTAAGCTTGAGTGTCTTATTAAATTAAACGTTTTATTTTTTAAATGTTCAAAATGATATAAAGAAGTGATGCAATATTTGCTGGGTTCCACAATATCAAAAGACTGCATCAAATTACAGATTTAGTTGTATTCAACCCTCTGGGGACTTTCAATTTTAAAATGATCTTTAAAGCCAAACAGGGCATAAACGTATTTTGAAGGGCGCAAAAACATTTAGAATTGTTTTTACCCCTTTAGTGTCTTTTAATTATTCAATAAACTTCAATCCTAAACAAAAATAGAAAACATATAATCAGGTAATTTCACAGGTTTACATTTGTGAAATAGTTCCTCTTATGCAAATTTATAGAAATGGAGAACTGACATATTTTGATCAATAGGCCTACATATGAATTTTTTTTTTATTTTTTAAACATTACATTTGGTGTTTTTGTTCAGGATTGAAGTTAATTGAGAGATTTAAGCATAACAAGTTAAATCCATCCATGTTCTACCAATTGTCTCTCTCGGGCTCGCGGGGGTGGCTGGAGCCTCTCCCAGCTGCACTGGGGCGTAGGCGGGGTACACCTTGGACAAGTTGCCACCTCATTACAGGGCCTAAAATTCAAATATGAATCCAAAATGTTTTTATCCTCTTTATACAAAATTAAAGACTTATGTCCTGTTTGGCTTTGGGGTATTGTTGAATAACTGCCAGTGTATCGTACACATGTGAAAGAATTGGACGTTGAAATGTTTTAATTCAACATGAAAAAACCCTCCTAGGAAACATTATGTATATGGAGTATCAGAAAAATTATTATGGCCAATATACAGTAAACATTTACTCAAATGATCAAAAAGACGGTCTTTGAACTCTGGTGGTTGAATGTCTTATGTGTATATATAAAGTCCAATATCCTAGACTTTGTGTGAAATTAGTGTATATAATTGAACTGTGTTTATGTTATGTATAATGTGTATTTATAATATGTTGTACAAAGGACATTTAATAATTTTCGGAATTTTATTTTGTACTTGACATTGTTTATAGGGTTAGGCGCAATAAGTGTTCAACTTCAGCCTAAACCCTTTCAGTCTGCAACATTTTAATTTTCAATTTATGAATGTACAACTGTTTGTTTATTTTTTTGACGATTGACCGAAGAATAATTAACTTGTCATACCATCTGATACAAAAAAAAAATCCCTGCAAAGCTCAAACTCGCCAATTTGTGTGCACTGCTGACTGAACGATTATTTTTAAATTTGGAATTACTTGGAACTAGGAGCATATTGGTATATTTGAGATGCTTCTGAGTTTCAGCTTTCGTTTAAAAGGTTTCACAAAGGTTGATAGCAGCCACCTACTTGTTTGTTGGTTGTTGGCTCTGACTCTTCATACTCCTTTTCGGACATGCTGTAATGACAAAACTGGAAATATGTGATAGTCAATGTTCGAAGCCAGCGAGAGCCTGAAGAATATTGAAGAATGTTCAATTTATTTGCCTACAAAACATCTAGAATTGCTTTGCAGTGTTTTAGGGTCACGATTCATGAGCCATCTTTTCTATGTTTTGTATCATTTGGCTGAATGTCAGCAGAGTGTGTAACCCTTGCGATTTCTCTTACTTCTGTCAGCAGTGGTGTGTCTAGGGGGTGGCCACCCCTAGAATCTGAATGGCCACCCCACTCAGAGGCGGAACAATTTGAAGCAGTGTTTATCAAACTGTGGTACGCTTAACAATCGGGCTCCATCTAGTGGTACGCCAAATATATGCCTAATTCAAGAGTCCCCCAAAGTACAGATTGTTCCTAGTTTACTGGTAAAACATGAATTAAGATATTGGTTTGCCGGCCGATTGGTGAGTTCCACAGCGATTTATTATTGACCACATACATTAAAGAAGTTCAGGTTTGCACAAACTCATTATATATGTACTAATTTGGACCATCTTTCTAAGTCATTGCCCAATTAAACAAACACCAACACAGAACATTACAATGTGTGATACACAAACACACAACTTTCCCATTGAACTATGTGGACACTATAAAACATGTCTAATAGTACCATACACCATTCAAAAATACACCCATTTAACTCATTTAGTAGGCCTGATGAGTAATATGCAAATCACTCTCCACCATACTTGCCAACCTTGAGACCTCCAATATCGGGAGATGGGGGGGGGGGCGTGGTTGTTTACCGCTAGAATTCACCAACTCGAGTTTTTCATATATATTTCATGTATATATATATATATATATATATATATATATATATATATATATATATATGTATGTATGTGTGTATATATATATGTGTGTATATATATATATATATATATATATATATATATATATATATATATATATATATATATATATATATATATATATATATGTATGAAATACTTGACTTTCAGTGAATTCTAGCTATATATATATATATTTATTTTATTTACATAAAATAAATACTTGAATTATCTATCCATTAGATGGCAGTATTGTCCTGTTTAACTTCTCTGTTCATGACTGAGAAATCATTTCGGCCACCGTGTTCAATGGAGAAGTCTGTTCTACATATTTACAGGCAACATACACCTTCCCCTTCGAACTGTCCTGGATGAACTGAAATTCTTGTTTCCATTCGTTTTGGAACTTGCAAGCGTATTTATATTGTGGGAAAGCGGATGTGAGAATAGGCTGTCCCCACTCAGTCTCAGGTCCGCATTGAGCTGGAGGGGGCGTGGCCTCCAGCTCCGGCTGAATACCGGGAGTTTGTCGGTAGAAAATCTCTGCCGGGAGGTTGTCGGGAGAGGCGCTGAATAACGGGATTCTCCCGCTAAAAACGGGAGGGTTGGCAAGTATGCCCTCCACACTTGGACATGTTTGACGCATTTTAGTTGCTTGAGGGACATCGTTAGAAAATGGATGGCTGGCTAAATATTTCTGATGGATTGCAAAACTTAAGAGTTCATCAGGTAAGTAAAAACAGTAGGAATGGTTCACATACACTTAATATTTAATGTTTTATCGTGTATAACTCATATTGTAGTGGTGGGCAATCTTAATCGGCCTGCACATATTCTTGTGGCGCGCAGTCTTTTTTGATTGATGATGACCGATGATGAGGAGCCAGGTTCCAGACGGGTTAACTTATAAAGTGCAATTTTAAAATTCCCGCCACACTTCCGGTTGAAAAACTCCTTTGGATATGATTTATGCGCGTGACGTCACAAAATCAACGGAAGTGGTTGGACCCCATCGGACCCGATAGAAAAACCTCTTGTTTTCTTCGAAAAAATTCCACAGTATTCTGGACATCTGTGTGGTGAATCTTTTGCAATTTGTTTAATGAACAATGGAGGCTGCAAAGAAGAACGATGTAGGTGGGATCGATCGGTGTCTTAGCAGCTAAGTACAATACTTACAGCAACACAACAAGGACTACTTACCCTGATAGCAGACGCCTAGCCGATGCTTGCCGCCAAACCCACGGATGAAGTCCTTCGTCGCGCCGTTGATCGCTGGAATGCAGGTGAGCACGGCTGTTGATGGGAAGATGAGGGCTGGCTGGCGTAGGTGGAGCGCTAATGTTTTATCATAGTTCTGTGAGGTCCGGTTGCTAAGTTGCTAAATTAGCCTTAGCGTTGTTAGCAACAGCATTGTTAAGCCTTACCAGGCTGTGAATTTTTAACCGTGTAGTTACATGTACATGGTTTAATAGTATTGTTGGTCTTCTGTCTATCCTTCCAGTCAGGGGTTTATTTATTTTGTTTCTATCTTCATTTGAGAACGATGCTATCACGTTAGCTCAGTAGCTAAGTGTGTCACCGATGTATTGTCTTGGAGATAAAAGTCACTTTAAATGTCCATTTCGCGTGCTCGACTCTCATTTTCAAGAGGATATAGTATCCGAGGTGGTTTAAAATACAAATCCGTGATCCACAATAGAAAAAGGAGAGAGTGTGGAATCCAATGAGCCAGCTTGTACCTAAGTTACGGTCAGAGCGAAAAAAGATACGTCCATCACTGCCTCTCAAGTCCTTCACTGTAACGTACCTCATCTACAAATCTTTCATCCTCGCTCAAATTAATGGGGTAATCGTCACTTTCTCGGTCCGAATCTCTCTCGCTCCATTGTAAACAATGGGGAATTGTGAGGAATACTAGCTCCTGTGACGTCACGCTACTTCCGGTACAGGCAAGGCTTTTTTTTATCAGCGAGCAAAAGTTGCGAACTTTATCGTCGATTTTCTCTACTAAATCCTTTCAGCAAAAATATGGCAATATCGCGAAATGATCAAGTATGACACATAGAATGGATCTGCTATTCCCGTTTAAATAAAAAAAAAATCATTTCAGTAGGCCTTTAATGTAGAGATTATCTGATACACACAGGATTTTCATTTGTGGGTAGTACGAATCATAATAATACATAATGTATTATTATTATTATTATTTAATAATAATAATTATTATTATTATTATATTATTAGTGCATCACCTGGGAATTAAGTCTCCCCCATCTTTAAAAAAATAGTGACACCTCAGTCTCTAAATTTGCACATAATTTTGTCCTATGCTGCCAAAAATAGATTAATTATATTTTTTATTTGATCACTTCATCCTTGTTCCAAAATGTTGGTGATGTGTGTGAATATTTAAATGTGAGCTTTTATGACGTGACGTTTGTGTTGAGTGAAGTGTTCGAAATTGGGTTTGCCGTTATCTAGGTGGAACGAACCATTTTGTATTTTTGATAAAGGATGCAGGTTGTCATGGACGTTCTGATTCAGGTAACCTTATTATTCAACTTTTACGGCTATACTGTATTCATTTTATAATAACATGTATGATGTTATGTATAACTTATTTAAATGACAGAGAAAAACAAAATGGTCAAACTTTACAAAAGTCCAGCCCAAGCCCCCACTTACCTTGGACAGCCTGTGCACACTCATGAGATATAATTCCTTAATTAGGGGGTCTTAAATTTGTCATTTATTTTACTACTACTTAAAAAATATTTTTCATTGCCACAATTTTTGCTGCTTCCACTTATTACAGTTTGGCTTATGTGGCTTGGTAATTGATTTGTGGACAGAAAACATTTTTTTCAATGAATCTTTGGGTAATTTTGTAATCGCTCTCAATTATTTTTGATGATTATTTCTCCAATATAATTGTACTTTTCTTTCAAAAAAACAAAACACTAGTGTTACTGAGTGCCACCAGACAGAGCCTGCATACCACAGTTTCAATGACGTCCTAATGCCATATTTTGTGAATGCTTCAATTGTGGTGAATCTGACACCTTACAAATACTTCTTTTTTTTTTTGGATATAGTATATATTTTGTATGCTAATATATGTATTGTTTTTTTTCCTCCCCCAGCTATCTCAGGAAACCCTGTGCCAGAGTGGATAGAATTTGTGGTAGTATGGCTGCCAACGTCCAATGGTTTCCTTAACTGCATCTTCTATTTCTGGGTCAACAAAAGCTTCCGTCGGAAATTCTACCTGATTATAGAGAGGCTGGCTCGTGGCCTCTGCCCGGCCCTGGTCAACCCACTGGGTCGCTGCAGCCATTCAGCAGGAACACTGAATAACAACAATAGTGTCCATGAGCGGTCGGCCAGTGTTTCTTCCACCTGTACAATGATGACGTTGGCCTAGCAGCTCTTCACCATAGGGGAGTGCTTTTATAAGACAGAAGCCACTTCACTCGGTGGTGCATAGAAAGGGGACATGCGCTATGGGCCACCAAGTTGCTTTGCAAATGGTTGGACGCCCGGACTTGGCGAGGATGAAAAGTGCATGAAATAACTGCAGATATCCACTGTATAATTTAAATATGATTGTATGTACTTTTTGGTTTGCTTCCTTTTTATTTACTTTTTATGAACTTTTGTTCCGTTTTCTAATGTCTGTGGATATTTTTGTTTTTTGTTTTACCCCCTGCACACAAAGATTGAGTGCACTCTCATTGAACACCTCTTAAACCACCTTTTAGTAGTTTTAGAGTAATGCCGCAGCCTAGTCTGCCCCCTTCCACACCTCCCATATTTTCAAACCTTATTTTACACACTGCTACAAACTCCGCTTTTAATGATATCACATTCTGAATGTTTGTTGCAGTCAATTCATTTGACATCAATCAGTTAATCCCAAATAAGATATTTACACATTTTTGGGAGCCAATTGTTATTGCAAGCACTTCGACGCATCTTTGCTATCCACCTGTTCCTCATTTTTAATACTGGAAGTGCATGGATGACATTGGCGTATAACAGCTGGGAGAAGTTAACCTTTAAGTCACGGCATTTAAGCATATGCAAGGAGAAAAGTAATTAAGCTGCGACACTGTAGAAAGGTCACCACAGGTCTGCTGCCAGAAGATAAGTTGGGTAACTTCTGAGGTTGTTTGTTTTGCTATGACGCTGCTCATCTCTCTATCTCATGTGTGCCAGAGAGGGAACAGCATCAGAGAAGGCTGCTTGTAATGCAAAATGAGGCGTTCAACAATGAAACATTTAGAATTATTTTATGCAACATTTTAACCATGGGCCATCATGGGGAAATTCAATTGACCGTCCCCACAAAGTAGTAATCAGCTCTTTCATCTCCATCCTATAAATGTCAATGTGTGAGCTGAACACTGAAACTGATTTCGTTATTTTTGTTTGTAATACAATGAATTACACTTTTGAAAACGGGTTTATGAATGATCTAATAAATAAAGTATTATGCCTTTTGAACTGTGTGAGTTGCTTAGTCTGAAAAAATGCTCCAATCCTTTGCAAAAGCTGCAACATATGAGGAAAAAACAGCATTACTAGTAACTGGAAAAGCCAAACTGTAAAATCAAGCATCAAATTGTTTTTTTCTTCATGTCTCACCTTTCCTTCCACAAAGTTTCAAGAAAATCAAAGTAATTTGGACTATATTATGCACGCAAACAAAAGTAAAATGTTTAACAAATTGTCCTTGCTGAAGTTATGTGCTGTTTGAGTGCTCTTATTAATAAAATGTATTTATTTGCAGGAAGTGAATGCTGGAAAAACACATTGACCACATTATTAGGAACATCTGGATTGTGTATGCATTAGTGCTGTCAAGTGGTTATTTTTGAAAATCTGATTAATCACATTTGAATTGTGAATCATGATTAGTCACAGAAAATTACTTGCTTGGATTATTTATATTAATTTAAAATACCCCAATATTTGACACACATGCAATTGTATTGTCAGAATGTCATATGCATTTGTTCGTGTTTATACACAATTTATTTGCTAAGAACTTGGTAACAGTTTAATCTGAAGTCCAGTCAGGGTGTATTTTGAAGTGACATTTGTCACAGAGCACACCAGTTGGAGCCTCCTTACTCACCTTTTCTCTTGTATGTATGCATTGACCTGATTATTGACCATATAACTACCTTGCAGGTAGTTAACCATGCACGGTTAAGGAAAAGGAGCATGTGTAAATCGGGTGATTAATCTGCTTTAATACATCCATCCATCCATCCATTTTCTACCACTTATCCCTTTCGGGGTCGCGGGGGGTGCTGGAGCCTATCTCAGCTGCATCCGGGCGGAAGCCGGGGTACACACTGGACAAGTCGCCACCTCTTCGCAGGGCCAACACAGATAGACAGAATAACATTCACACTCACATTCCCACACTGGGGACAATTTAGTGTTGCCAATCATCCTATCCCTAGGTGCATGTCTTTGGAGGTGGGAGGAAGCCGGAGTACCCCGGAGGGAGCCCACGCAGTCACGGGGAGAACATGCAAACTCCACACAGAAATATCCCGAGCGCAGGATCGAACCCAGGACTAGGGATGATGTTCGAAACCGGTTCTCCCGGTTGTTCGATAAAAAAAGAACCGATTCCATGGATTCGAATCCCTTTTTGAGAACTGGTTCCCGTTATCGAGGCCACTATAGTAAAGAAAAAAAGTTGGTCCTTTATTCGAATCCCTGGGAACGAATCCCGTCCCACAGGAAATGCCCTGTAGCACGTCCCAGGAAATGACGTAGCTCAGTCATTAGGCGGCAGATACAGAAGCAGCAACAACAATGGACCGGAAAAAACGCCTCAAGGCATGGCTTCATTTTACAAAAAAATACGACGAGGAAACTGCTATCTGCAATTATTGCCAGGCTTCGCTCTCATGTAAGGGAGGGGAAGTACAACAAGCATGATGAAACATGTTCAGGCCGTACATAATCTGAAGGTTAGAGAAAGGTGTCGTGGAGAAGCAGCGAAAGAGATGACGAAGGACGCCCCTCTTCCTCTGCTTCAACCTGCAGCGCCAATTCCACTGATAGTGCTGGTGAGTAACTAACGTTAACTGTTGCCCGTTAATTTCTATATCTGCTCACTCGTAGCCTTTAGGCTAAAATAACGTTACCTCTTATGTCAACCAGGACTGCGGTAATGTTAGCTAGACTAACGTTACCTAAGCATAGTCAGTGGCTAACGGTAACGTTTATGTTAGCCTTTTTGTATGTGTCTGATAACGTTAACTGTATCTTGTAGCCTACACCACTCCAGAGTTTGCAGGTCTGTCTAATAAACTAGTGCTTTCTTTCTTTCTTTAGTTTATTTCGTACATGAACACACTTACAGCATAACACATCACAGTTTCATATCATTTCACTTTACATCAGGGGTCCCCAAACTACGGCCCACGGGCCAGATACGGCCCGCCAGCGTCCAAAATCCGGCCCGCGGGTAGTCCCGAGTAAAAAAATTAAAAAATAAAAATAAATTAATTAATTATTATTTTTTAAATCTGTCCTTTCTAGCCTGTCCATCAATCCATTTTCTACTGCTTGTTACTTTTGGATTCTCCTAGTTGCTCAGGCAAATCATATTGTCTAAAAATGCATTTTTCCATCGATAACGTGTCGACATCACGCTCGCGCCGCATTGTCGGGCGAGCGCGCGGCAAGTGCAATTAGTCAATTAGTGCAAGAGGAAAAAAAAAAGACGGAAACATAAAATAGACTCAGTGCAGAGTTTTTAAACATCAGGGGACATATGACTTTTTTTGTTCAATGTAAGGAAAAGGCAATTTGTCTAATCGGCAATGATATTTTACATATATATATATATATATATATATATATATATATATATATATATATATATATATATATATATATGTATGTATGTATGTATGTATGTATGTATGTATGTATATGTGTGTGTATATATATATATATATATATATATATATATATATATATATATATATATATATATATATATATATATATATATATAGCCCCTGGCTAAATGTTTTTAACCCAATGTGGCCCCCGGGTCAAAAAGTTTGGGGACCCCTGCTTTACATCATGTCTGAAAAGGAGTAGGAAGAAGTAAAGCTTATTTAATCCTACCCCTTTCCCACTTCAGAGCATTTACAAATATATACATCATTTACTGACCTTTTTATAATAAAATAACATCTGGGAATTAGTATATACAACAGTTTTGTAATATGTAATTAATTAATTCAGTCATTGTTAATATACTGAGATGAAGAATATCTTATTTTCAATAAAGTTGAAAGTATTTCTCATAATTCTTCTTTGTACTTTGTAAGCACTATTAATTTGAACAACCTCTTAAAAGTGCATCATATCAGTACAATGTTTAACTTCATTACTTAATCCATTCCATCATTTAATTCCACATACTAATGCTAAAGACTTAATAACAGACACCCTAGTCTTCACATTCAGCTAATTTCCCCCCTAATTCTATGCTGTGTCTGTCCCTCATTTTTCCTCCAGGACAAGGACGTGCAGTCATTCCTGGAGGAGGCCACACTGATGGACCCCAGAAGGATGTTCCAATAGCAGCAGAAGTGCACTTTTTGGAGAGCTGTATTATTTTCCGTTTTGTACCCAAGGGACTGATTTTATTTAACACTAAATTATTATTTATACACCTATAGTGATCACAGAGACAGGTTGTTTTTGTGTTACTGTATATATTAGTTTTTCTGAAAAATCCCACTTCATATACTTTGGGTAACAACAGTCAATATTTTTTTTTTTTTTTTTTTTTTTTTTTAGGGGGGTAACAACAGTCAATATCTATTTATTTATTTTATTTTATTTTTTTCTTATAAAATAAAAGTGAGCTTTTGTTAAACCAAATATTGTGTGTTTTTTCCATATACAACAACCTATATGGATTCGATAAGAGAATCGATAAGGAATCGGTTCGATAAGAGGATTCGTTAATGGGCTCGAACTCGATAATTTCTTATCAAATATCATCCCTACCCAGGACTTTCGTATTGTGAGGCAGACGCACTAACCCCTCTTCCCCCGTGCTGCCACGCGTTAATACATGATTAATGCTAAACTTTTTTTGTGATTAATTACATGTTAACTTGCTGAATTTGACAGCCCGGGTATTCATGCATTCATTTTCCATTTCCTTGTGCTCATAATGGTCATGGGTGAGCTCGAGCCTATGCCAGCTGATTTCGTTGTGAGAGGTGGGGCACCACTCAAATCACAGAGTACATATAAGCATACAACTAATTTAAAAAAAACTATATCTGCTAAAACCCATACAAGCACAGAGAATGTGCAAAAAAAGAAATAGTCCAGCAGAGATTCAAACTTAGATCTCCTGACTGGGGATAGGAATCGTCACATTTAAACCGATACGATGCCAGCTGGGAATCGATACCGGTACTCAACGGTACCAATTTTCAGTTCTTCTGTGTGGGTTAATAAATACTAAATGTTTTTGATGATAAATTCAACATTTTATTGCAACATTTAAAAATTTGCTGATTATGAGCTGATTATAACTGCTGATATAACAGTTGTTACATTTTTAAATTGCAATTAGAGTTGCAAGTCCATGATGTAAGATGTTTGATTGTAACATGCACTTTAGTTGTAGTTTTCATAATTGCATTTTGAGGTGTTGAACTCCTTGATGCTAATCACTAGCATGTCAATAGTAAAGCCAATGTGAAATGAAGTGAATTATATTTATACAGCGCTTTTCTCTAGTGACTCAAAGCGCTTTATATAGTGAAACCCAATATCTAAGTTACAATTAAACCAGTGTGGGTGGCACTTGGAGCAGGTGGGTAAAGTGTCTTGGCCAAGGACACAACGGCAGTGATTAGGATGGCGGAAGCGGGGATCGAACCTGGAACCCTCAAGTTGCTGGCATATAATGTATATCAGCATCAAGCTAGCACATTTTTGGAAAAATGTTGCCTTACATACTAGATTACCAATGCAATAGATGGTAAACAGTGCACAGTGCCAGTTTTTATGGATCTAACTAAAGCTTTTGACACAATTAATTATACTATTTTAATCAACAAATTAGAACGATATGACATCAGAGGGTTGGTCTTGAACTTGGTAAGATGCTACTTAAACAACAGAAATGAATACGTGAAGATAGGCAAACAAACGTCTAAATATATCTTCTGGCGTACCACAGGGATCATTACTCAGACCAAAATTGTTAAATCTTTATACAAACAACATTTGTAAAGTTACAACCAACTTAAAGTTGGTATTATTTGCAGACAATACAACTTCATTTTGTTCAGGAGAGAACACACAGAAGCTAATACAAATAATAACGAATTAAATTAATCAATTAAAAAGATGGTTTGACCTAAACAGACTATCTTTGAATGTCAGTAAAACAAAAATAATGCTATTTGGTAACAGCAGAAGGGAAAGTCAAACACAAATACAAACAGACGGAGTAGACATTGAAAGAGTAAATGAAATAACATTTTGGGTGTAATGACTGATGATAGAATGAACTAGAAATCTCACATAAAAATATACAACATAAGTTGGCAAGAAATATATTAATAATGAATAAAGCAAAATATGCACTGGACAAACAAATCACTTCATATTCTCTACTGCTCGCTCGTGTTACCATATCTGAGTTATTGTGTCGGAATATTGAGAAATAACTCCAAAAATACACTTTATTCACTAACCGTGTTACAAAAAAGATCAATTACAATAATACATGTAAGATTCCCTTGTTTCATGAAGACAAGAATACAAGTTAGTGTATTACCTTATTCTGATGACTTGCATTGATTGGAATCAGACAGGATTTACAATAGTGCGGATAAGTTCCACAACTTTGAATTGACATTGTGTAGGGAAATAGTCCTCCTCTCTGTCCAATACCACATAAAAGTGGTTGTTTTTTAGCTTCTTATTTGTCAAGCTTCCATGCTCCTTTTTATTCCCTTTACATGTAATACATTGGGGTTAACTCCGTAGCTAGCTAGCTTGTATGCACTAGTTTTCTGAGACTCTTATTTTGTTAGCACAGGCAGGATAGAGCAGCACTTTTAATGTGAAGACAGGAACTGTGTGGTCGGTCTTTACACTTTTGACGGTCGATACAAAGAGAAAGTCTGTTGAAATTAAAAAGTGAATGCCAATCAAGTGACGAAAGTGACGTCATAGTGAAGATTGATTTTTGGTCATTTTTAGGTCTATTTTTTTTTCAATGCCTCGCGATCGACTGACACACCCGCCACGATCGACTGGTAGCTCGCAATTGACCTAATGGGCACCCCTGATCTAGAGGTAGTTTGGCTGAGTCCGCTCTCAGTGCTGCTGGAGTGATCACCAAGTGCCGAAATGCAAAGAGCCAGGTAACATAATAAGGCATTGTTGGATTTTACGTGAACCGGTGCCCGGTAGAACCAGCGGGATTCGTTTGGTACCAAAAAAAGTGCCAGATTCTGTACCCATCCGTACTTCTGACTGTAAGAAAGACGCACTTATCACTGTGTCATTGTTTTACTATACATTATTTGATCAAGTAGAATAGGGCGGCAAATGAAAAAACTTGGATTTGTATTCTGGCGCTTTGATTATTTAATAAAGTGAATTACTTTTATTGTAGCGTTTTTTTTCTCCAGAGACTTAAAGCGCTTTACATAGTGAAACCTATTAAATATATTTAAGTTACATTTAAACCAGTGTGGGTGGCACTGGGAGCAGGCGTGGAGTGTCTTGCCCAAGGACCCAATGGCAGTGATTGGCGGAAGCTGTAATTGAACGTGGAACCCTCAAGTTGTTGGCACGGTCACTCTCACAGTTAAGCCACGCTGCCCCCAATGAGCGTAACGAATGGAAATTGATGAACTAAAACTTTAAATAAGCGGACATAATTTCCTTACGGGCTGCTGCAATGGAGCACACATGAGAGAGGTGGCGTGTGGTTGTGCTGAGGGTTTTTTTATTTTTATTTTATTTATTTATTAATGTACATATGTTAAAAGTTCAATTGCAATGTTTATGATGTGTATTTTTTACAGAAGAAGAATGAAGGTTATGGCAAGCAGAACATTTTTTAATATCAACTATTTTCCTTAAAATACGCATTGAGGTTTTAAAATGTGTTTTACCCGATTACTCGATTAATCGAACAAACTAATCATAGATTACTTAATTACTAAAGTAATTGATAGCTGCAGCTCTAAAAGAGAATACAACTATATTGTCAATGGTATAGCGTTAATGAGAGGCAATACAATAATTTGTTCAGAAATGTTGCCTTTACAGAGACTAGCAGACATGTAGATGTAGATACCATGTGACATCTGGTATAAAAGCACATTGGGATGAAAGCACAATTATGGGTTATGGGAAATTTTAAATGTGCTTTATAAATAAAGTTGATTTGATTTGATTTGATACTTGTATAGCGCTTTTCTACCTTTAAGGTACTCAAAGCACTTTGACACTATTTCAACATTCACCCATTCACACACACATTCACACACTGATGGCGGGAGCTGCCATGCAAGGCACTAACCACGACCCATCAGGAGCAAGGGTGAATTGTCTTGCTCAAGGACACAACGGACGTGACTACGGTGGTAGAAGCGGGGGATCGAACCAGGAACCCTCAGGTTGCTGGCACGGCCACTCTACCAACCGCGCCACGCCATTATTAATTAGAGTAGTTGCTGCACTAAATGGGCACATTGTAAATTATTTCATTAATATTTTTGGCATAATTACAAATTTAGCTGCTCTTTTGTCCATATTGAGAACAAAAGTGTTGTTATATAAGTGCATACACAAATTAATACAACATTTAAACTTTGACCAGTGCAGATTGTGATATGGGTGGAATATTTTATACAATATATCATTTTAAAATTGCAGTTTCTCCTTCTGTTATATTGCACTCAGCTTCTATTTATCTTTATGTGCATTACCGTTGGCCACCTAAAGATAAGGAAAAATACAAACGTTTTAGTATAACGAGGCTACAACTTAAATTTAAAACAAACAAGTGCACTTAGCTGTTTCCTGCATCAGTTATCCTACATATATGATTATACTGGTAATAAATGAAAATCTATCTGTGTGAAGATCTCAGATAAACATCTCCAGCACTGACGGTTGGCCTTGGCAAGTGTATACTATTCGGCTGAGTCCTCTTATTTTTGTAAAAGCAGGATTTTTTAAAGTGTCTGTACTGATAGATTGTGCAGGTGTACCAATGCTGTAGCTGTGTGAAGTTGGTCTTCTTTGTCGTTGCAATTATCAAAATAACCCTTCCATTTGTTTGTACTACATTTGTGCTGGTTTGTGCCGTATACATTTTTATTTGTGCCGTAAAGTTTTTAAGTTATTCTAAAGAACATTTTTTGACTAGTGATGTCATCCAGCCTCCCCTCACACATACCTTGTCCAAATCTCTCCAAACTTGTCTTGAACGTTTGTGCTGGTTTGTGTTGTAAAAAAACAAAACAAAAAACATTTGAACTATTATGGTTTTAATGTAAATTCATATGCAGCCCACCCACCTTGTTCAAATATATCCATATGAATAGTAAAATATGAATAACATCAAAGGAGAACTGCACATTTTTGGAATTTGGCCTATCATTCACAATCCTTATGTAAGACAAAAACACATATATTTTTCTTTTTTTATGCATTCTAACAAGTAAATAAATGCAATAAAAAGTCTGCATACAATGGAGCCTATGGGAGTCATTCTATTCTGCACATAAAGCCTTTAAAAACATCCAAACACCTCCATTAAGGTTGTATATACCTGATGTAAGTATAAATGTAATAAAGTAACAGGCACATTTATAATATAATTTAATATTTACGTATTTTGTTCATTTTAAGCATACGTGGGGCATTCATTTAAAAAATGCATCACTACGTTCGCTTTTTTCTGCAACAACATCACTGATGTTCACTGCAGAATTCATGAGAGCCAACAAACATAATAAAACATCACTTACTATGCAAGGTCTGCTATCATTAGGATGACGACTGATAGCATCTTGGTATATTCCTGTTTAGATGAAAAATGACTCATAATCCTCACGAGAAAAAGGGAGGTGGAACCAAGCGTCTTTCCGTGTCTTTCTCACCATTCCCGGGTCTAAATTGGCTGTCCAAGTGTACCAACTTTTCGGAATATGTCCTCATCCTTCTACTATCAAGGTGAGAGTCATGATTTATGGTCTAGCATGAACTTTCACGAGCACTGAGGCCAGGAAGCAGCTCATCAGCCAATGATGTAAACATAGCCACATAAGCTAGTGATCGCGGTGCCGCTATATGTATTAGCACTTATAATAACAATATCACTTATACTGGTTAGTATTCAAGTCGTGAAATATAAATGGAGTATTCTTGACGGTTTTTGGGTCGTTATATATTTGGTTTTTATGGGCGGACTTTTATTTAAGATTATTAACAAGTTAAAATGCATTTGAAAAAATTAATGTTTCATCATGTCCAAAAGAAAGTGCAGTTCCCCTTTAAAACCATAATAGTTCAAATGTTTTGTCTATTTTTGACAGCAGAGCCATCACAAACATAATAGCACCAACGTTTAAAACAAGTTTGGAGAGATTTTGCTAAGGCGGGGGCTGGACGACATTACTAGTCAGAAAATGTACTTATTGGTGACATTTAACATTTTTACAGCACCAACCAGCACAAACGTAGCACAAACAAATTAGTTTGGTATTTTAATAATTGCAATGACAGATTCACAAAGGTCGGAAGGCGTTGGATCTTGTTGATAGTCAAAACTGAACTTTTTGCATTGTGAAAATGTACCTACATGTTTGATCATTCTTGAAGATGAGAGTTAAAAAAAAAAAAGAAACAGGATGTGAGCGAGATGTGCATTGCTGCATGCATAAAGTGAAGAGAACAAATACACAGTGGGAATAACTTTTTGTGAGTGAAATAATTTTCCCAAATGACCTTTGAGGGAGAAGTGTTGTGTTCTAGTGAACCTTTTAGGCACTTGCCAAAGCTTTTATAAAACCCCTGGGATTTTTCTTAACAGACATAACATCTGTCCAACTCCTCTTGATGTGTCCTGAAGTCACACGGCCCCTCACAGAAAATGTGAACGATCATCTCAACATCGAGTACAAACTAATCAGGGTGCACATGTATCCAGTGAATAGCTGACCTTTCAAAGATCATGTTTTTTTTTTTCCCGCACGCGTAAGTGTTTTTCCAGTCATTTGTGATATTTGCAGCAACCACTCTCCCAGGACTGATGTGCATTAGCAGCCTCCGCTGTCGTCGAAATAATTGACAGGCAGTGATGTTTATCTGAGCGCCTCGCAGTCTCCCATGGGTGTTTTCGGACAGGGCTGCATCCGTCTATAGGGCCATGATCACCACTTAAATACTAAATAGCAGACATCATTTGGAAAGAATGTAAATGTGAAATACAAGCCACATATCTGCGTGATTGTCTTTCATGTTTTATAGTTAACCATCCCACTTTACACAACCAATACAAAAAAATCTGCCAATTGCTGCTTATTATTATCAGCACTGAATTTATTGTGCCAATTTGTCTCCATTTGAGTGGCTTTTTGAAAAATGCATTTTAAAGGTGTGGAGCAGACTTAACATATTGGGGTAAGAGTGCCACCTTGTGTTTGTTCCAACCTATATGTTGAAGAAAGAGAGCTACAAAATATGGACATAAAGAGACCTGCATCATATGTTATTCTTGCCACAGTTATATTAGCAAAAATTGTCCAAAATAGACTTTCTGTTTCAGCATGGTTGTGCACAAAACACGGTACATAATAGCATGCTTTGCATGGATGCGTTTTGTGTGGAGGAATGCGACTCAAGCCCATCAAACTCCTTTGGTAGGAAGAGGAACAGAGATTGTGACCCTCCCTCAGGTGACCTCTGACCTCACGAATGTTCTTCTGGATGAATGGGCAAAAATGTCCTCGGTGGAAAGTCTCTTTACAAGAGCTGCAAAACAAACTCATTGGCATTGGTATCTGTTGGCATTATGTGCTGGCAGAACTCTTTTGGATACATCACACAGGAGATATATGCGCTTTTCTTTAGTTCTGTCAAACTTGCTGTGGATTAATATCAATTAATTGTGATGGATATCACTAATTTTTAATCTACATAATCATGTTTCATTTTGCATGAGCAAAGAGACTCAAGAAGGAATGGACTAAACTATAATTTCACGGCTATAGAGCACACTTAAATATAAGCCGCATCCCCCTAATTTTTGGACAAATTGTATTGTGTGCATACACTATATTGCCAAAAGTATTTGGCCACCTGTCTTGACTCATAAATTAAGTTGAAGTGCCATCCCATTCCTAACCCATAGGGTTCAATATGATGTCAGACCACCTTTTGCAGCTATTACAGCTTCAACTCTTCTGGGAAGGCTGTCCACAAGGTTGCGGAGTGTGTTTATAGGAATTTTCTATCATTATTCCAAAAGCTCATTGGTGAGGTCACACATTGATGTTGGTGGAGAAGGCCTGGCTCTCGGTCTCCGTTCTAATTAGACTTAGACTTAGACTTAGACTTCCTTTTTATTGTCATTCAAATTTGAACTTTACAGTACAAATAAGAACGAAATTTCGTTGCATTAGTTCATGGAAGTGCAGGATAAAAGAGCAATAAGGTGCGGATATAAATAAATAGGTTACTGTACAGATAAATATATTCCACTTTTGCATATGCATCAATTCATCCCAAAGGTGTTCAAACAGGTTCAGGTCAGGACTCTGTGCAGGCCAGTCAAGAAATGTACCGTTGTACCTGGCAACCTCCAAACCCAGACTCGTACATCAGATTGCCAGATGGAAAAGTGTGATTCATCACTCCAGAGAACGCGTCTTCACTGCTCTAGAGTCCAGTGGTGACGTGCTTTACACCACCACCACTGATTTATACACCTGTGGCCGGGCCAAGTGATTAGGACACCTGATTCTGATCATTTGGATGGGTGGCCAAATACTTTTGGAAATATAGTGTCTATTGGTCTATAAGTCTGTAAGCCACAGGTATACACATTAAAACGTGACAACTTTACACAAGCGCTTTTGTTCATGCACAAATTTAACAAAAGACTTGTAACACAGTAGCCTACTGGAGATATCATTTAGCATTGTCTTCATCCTCCTTTGGCGTGCGGCCATCCGGATTTTGTGGGATTTTATTGTGTTTTCAAGTCCATAACGTGCTAAATGGTTGAATAAATGATCGTTTAAGTGTGTTACAGAACCCCTAGGTTCTGTAACAGCTTCTTCCCTCAGGCCGTAAGACTCTTAAACGCATCATAATTAAATTATCCCCTCAACTCACCCCAAAATGGATTAACTCGCTGGAATAAAAAAGACAATATAACATACATCCATAAACGTGGACGCATGTGAAAAAGTGCAATATATTTATCTGTACAGTAATCTATTTATTTATATATATTTATATATATATTTATTTATTTTATATGTATATTATATATATATTATTTATATATATTTATTTATTTATATATGCACCTTATTGCTTTTTTTATCCTGCACTACCATGAGCTTATGTAACGCAATTTCGTTCTTATCTGTGCTGTAAAGTTCAGATTTGAATGACAATAAAAAGGAAGTCTAAGTCTAAGTCTAAGTCTAAGTTTGATTTACTGTCAACAATTTCATTGGTCCACTGTGACCAGATTGGTTTGCTGTGAAGGCTAACATTATTGGTAGCATGAGAAGCTCGTGAACCTTAGACTTAGACTTAGACTTATACTTAGACTTAAACTTTAATGATCCACAATGGAAATTGTTCCAGGGAAAATCCATAAATTATTTAACATTGTTTAAAGCACAGGGTTCAAAACGTGGGAATAAAGTAACAGCTTATAGCTTGGAAATGACTGAAAATGTACTTCACATGTCTATGAAACATTTTTAACATCATATTTATGTTAACAAAAAAAATGTATGTGTTTCTAAACAAACATTTTTCCACATTTATGTGAACATGTTGCCCTTTTTGCCTTATGAATGTACTATTTTAAAACTAAAAGTGCTTTTGGTGAAAATTACTTTGCTGGTCAACCCTAGACTTTGTTGTTGTCTAAAGCCAAGCATTTTTGATTGTTTGTTTATTCAATGATTTCTTGTCTCGCAGCAGATCGGTTAACTGTGGCACAAGTTTTATTCAGATCAAATATGATGATGGATTAACCCACATGGAAGTGTTAAAGGGCAACTGCACTTTTTTGGAATTTTGCCAACCGCTCACAATCATTATGAGAGACAAGAACACATGTTTTTTTTGTTAGGATTCTAAAAATGATTTAAAAAAAACGCTTGCAAAATGCAGCTAATGGGAGTCACCATTGTAGTCTTCAAAGCCCTCCAAAACAACTTCAAAATCCTCCAACGTTTTGTATACACACTGCAAGTATATAATGTAATAACAGATATGTTCATAACAATATGTAATATGTTTAATATTTACCATATTTTGGTAATTTTAAGCTTTGCCGTAACTTCTTACGACAATGCATTTATTCCCATTTCCATAGCAACAGACTTCCGACTTCGGGCAACAAACGTGTGTGTGTTTTAATCATGGCAGACCTGGTAAGAAACAACGAAGACGACTATTTTTGGACAAATGAGGATTTACAACCTTATCTTTTTGAACCTGAATATACGGAAGATGAACTGCTGATTATAGAAACGAGCACAAAGAAGAGGGTGAAACGTCAGAGCAGACGGACGCTGAGAGAATGAGGTCGGCGTGACTTGGCGCTGTAAATGTGGAACTTGGAGCCAATCTGTACCGACATAAATAGCGTGATTACCTTTAAACAACTGGAAAAAACTTCCTCGGCCAGCTGGACCAAACGGACAAATGGCCATGGAGTGAGTCAATTTGATCATGATACATGCAGCCCGTCATGTGTGATATTACAACTATATACACTGTCGAGCTCGCTGTGTACAAACAAAACATGAAATGTGGGCTAATACTTTACAGATACTGTAATATGATTGTTCATGTTTTTCAGTCAGTACAGATTGGTGTCCTATATTGCATTGTGTTTTGCATTCTGGCACAGTTGTTAGCTTACCTCTTGCTCTGGCTAATTTACGGCTAACACCGTAGCATGCTGTCGCAAGGTGCTGTGTTATTACACCGGAAAAGTAATTCCTCAGTGTCCGCTCTTACAATAACAATGTTGCTACAGCTCGGTTATTATACAGGTTACAGAACGTAAATTAAGTATTGTTGGCGGTTTTTTGGATGCATTTTTAAAATGATTTAGAGGCAGAATGGATTGCTCCCATTAGCTGCATTGCTAGCCACCTAGAAAGAGCCGATTATTACAAATAAGAATGCAAAAAAAACCTTTTGTCTTTTTGTCTCTCATAAGGATTGTATGAAACTCTAAATTCCAAACAAATTGTGCAGTTCTCCTTTAATTTTGACAGTCATATGTTTCAGTTGTCATCACTGATTTGTATTACACCGTCTCTTCATAATTACTTACACTCAGGTCAAAGTAGCACAAAACTTACAAAAAGGCAGAACACGACAATTAATAAACTATTAATCATAATAATAAAACATATTTAATGAGGTATAATAAAAGCAAGGTATATTGTAATGGAACTATATTTTATTGGTATAACGATTATAATTTTCTAATTACTGAGTGCCATTTTGCTGCAAAAAGCTCAAATCTGATCAATATGTGGAGTAAAATATGGAAAGGATTCAGTTAAGCACTCAGGCGATGTAATAATATGTGCCTGATTAAAAATCAGTACAAACACGCAGTTAATTATAAGGTGCATTTAGGCATTAACATTTATTCTTGCATTTATGCATTATTCATTATTTAATCATTCAGTTTACAATTTTTCTGTCAGTATTTACTCTTGTATATAGTAGTTGATAAGCTTTTTTTCACATTTGCATTTTTTGATCTTTGTCTTTCCTCTATAGAAAATTGTACACACATAAGTTATTATAAGTGTGGAAAAAACGTAGGAAGTATTGATAAACTAGTCAGTAATTGCTGAAACATGGAGTAAGGGGAGGATTGAGCTCTGCTTTTTCCTACTCCTTTTCACACATGTTTAACCGTACCAAGTGTCAACGTAAAATTCTTCATTATAATTTTGTGCATGCGCATCACCATTACATTGTATCAGAAATATGCATTTACAGCACACATTGGTGTGTTTGGTTCTTCCTTGCTGACCACAAGGTGAAATATACATAAACGGTTCAAATTAGCACTACATGCAGTCGTGGTGTACAGTACTGTCCTTTTTTTTAAGTTTATGAATAAATAAAGCAAAGGGAGAACTGCATAACAGAGGATATTTATCAGTGCATTCTTCCTTTTGGATGTACAGTATAGATCAGATATATCGACATTGACACAGCTGCTTGCAGATTGCATGTAAAATGAATTATGTGATAAATTCACAGTTGTGACCACAGAGGACGTATGAGGGAATTCATCCCTTTGCTGGAAGCTCAGTAAATTCAAAAAGGATGTGTGGAGCAAAATGGAGTTATACTTTGTAGGCCCTAATATATACTTTTTGACTTTGGCAGACAGAAATCATTTGTACCCCCAACTAAGATTATAATCTAGACCCAAAGTGTTTAAGTGTGTCTTGTTCACCTATCAGAAAACATTTTCAGCACTTTGAGCTTAAAAAAACCCTTTAAATATCAGTGTGATACTGTGGACTTTTGTATATAAGTGGACGGTGAGTTATTTTATGATTTTGCCTTGTTGCACAAATACAATGGATTTGAAATGAAGGTAATTAAAGTGTAGACTGTCAGCTTTAATTCAAAGAGGTGTCCAGGGTGTACCCCGCCTTCCGCCCGAGTGCAGTTGGGATAGGCTCCAGCACCCCCCACGACCCCAAAAAAGACAAGCAGTAGAAAATGTTACGGCTCAAGCACCTGCCGCCACACATTCTGCTGTGCGCTCCTCTGAGCGCACCTCTGGACACATTGATTGATTAATTGAAACTTGTATTAGTAGATTGCAAAGGAAGAGAATACACTATACTGTATGAAACAGTACAGTTTACACAGTACAGTACATATTCCGTACAATTGACCAGTAAATGGTAACACCCAAATACGTTTTTCAACTTGTTTAAGTCGGGGTCCACGTTAATCAATTCATGGTACAAATATATACTATCAGCATAATACAGTCATCATACAAGTTAATCATCAGAACAAGGACACCATAAACATGTAGCTCTCAGCTTCTTATGGTATGTACATCAAGCTGTAAACGTTGAGAGTTCAAAGAAGCAAAGAAAGAAAGAGTATGCACATTGAATTATTTACAATCCGCGGGGTGGGATGTGGAGGGGATTAGGGCTGCTGCGGCTGCACTCCATCTACAATCAACACACCTGACGCTGATGAGAGCTCCACGTCCTTCTTAAGCCAGCGTGTCCTGCGTTCCGGTGCCATAACGTAGCTACCTGTATTGTACAGTAAGCCCTACACGTCTCTATCTCTCCTCGCCTATGTGCTTCCTCGCTCTCCGTGTTTCCCCTCCTCTGTGCTCATTGTGTCTTGTCCTGTGTCGTCATCCCGCAGCTCCTCTCCGTTCACTGGTTTCGAGCTGTGTGTCTTGTCTCCCCGGATTCCCTCTGGACTTTTTGCTGCCTCCCTGGATCTCGACCTCTCGCCTGTCCCCCGACTACGACGCCTCGCTCTAGCCCCTGACCACTTGCCTGCCCACAGACCTCCGAGCCTGCCTTGCCCTTTCTGGACTTCCGCATCTTTCTCAACACTCACCACGTAATCGCTTCACATAGTCACACCACACATATTTGGATTAACTACACACGTCATTCTATTGTACTAATAAATACGCTGCAAGCTAAGCAACGTCCCTGTCTCAGTGCCGTCTCCTTCTCCACTGTACCATTACAGAAAAGGGATGAATGGATGGGTTCCACAATGGTTAGTCATGTAGCATTTTGCAATGGCAGACATTTTATGATACAGTTACGGATAATAAGTTTCAGACACGGTAAAATAAACATAGTTTTTTTATATTATAAGATAAAAAACTTTATAAGCAATTGCTCAACAATCAAATTCCTCTCTGCAGATGATTTCCAGGTTTGTGAAGTACTGTACTGTATGTACCAATAAGCAGCAGGGTGACTTTGCTACTGTTATACTAAGTTAACCCTGCTATCATCCCTTGGGTCAGTATGACCCCATTCAATGTTTATCATTCAGAAATTAATAGTTCACTTTTGTTTTTTTGCTACATAATGACTTGTTCTAATACAATGGGTACGATAGGTGGATTGGCAACACTAAATTGGCCCTCGTGTGTGAATGTTAGTGTGAATGTTGTCTGTCTATCTGTGTTGGTCCTGTGATGAGATGGCGACTTGTCCAGGGTGTACCCCGCCTTTCGCCCGAGTGCAGCTGGGGTAGGCTCCAGCACCCCCGTGACTCAGAGAGGCACAAGCTGTAGGAAATGGATGGATGGACAATTAATGAAGCATAAATTATGATAATGACATTTTCTTAATGTGCTGAACACATCTTGCACACATTTGTGTTCCTCCAGGGTAAATTTGACCCCTAAGCTGTTTGTAGCTGTGAAAAACTTTTTATGCCTGTGTATGACTTAACCCAGTGTTTTTCAACCTTTTTAGAGCCAAGGCACATTTTTGTTCATTGAAAAAATGCGGAGGCACACCACCAGCAGAAAAGATTACAAATGTAAACTCGGTAGTTGATATTGACAGTAAAAAGTAATTGTTGCAATTGTTGGATATGAATTCAAACCATGACCAACCATGCATCAATATAGCTCTTGTCTCAAAGTAAGTGTACTGTCACGACCTGTCACATCACGCCGTGACTTATTTGGAGTTTTTTGGTGTTTTCCTGTGTGTAGTGTCTTGCGCTCCTATTTTGGTGGCTTTTACTGTTTTGTTGGTATTTTCCTGTAGCAGTTTCATGTCTTCCTTTGAGCGCTATTCCCCGCACTTGCTTTGTTTTAGCAATCAAGAATATTTGAGTTGTGCCGATGCTATCCTTCTTTGTGTGGAAATTGTTGATTGTCATGTCATGTACGGATGTACTTTGTGGACGCCTTCTGCTCCACACGCTGTAAGTCTTTGCTGCCATCCGGCAAAGACTTTTTGTTTATTTTGTAGCCAGTTCAGTTTTAGTTTTGTTTTCCATAGCCATCCCTGAGCTTCAATGCCTTTTTTGGGGGCACTCGCCTTTTGTTTATTTTTGGTTTAAGCATTAGATACAACGTTTACAAAGCAATTAGCTACCTGCTGCCACCTACTGATATGGAAGAGTATTACACGGTTACTCTGCCGAGCTCTAGACAGCACAGACACTCAACAACGGCACTTTATTTGCAGATTATAATTACTGGTTTGCATAAAATATTTTTAACCCAAATAGGTGAAATTACATAATCTCCCTCGGCACTTCAGATTGTATCTCACGGCACACCAGTGTGCCGCGGCACAGTGGTTGAAAAACACTGACTTAACCTACCTACCTACCTAGGTGCAGAGTTGATTCTTTGGAATTAATGCATGATGTGACATGGGGGATGGTAACCAAGTCAATTCAATTAAATTCAAACAACTTTATTGGTCAAGGGTACTCCGGCTTCCTCCCACCTCCAAAGACATGGCTGGGGATAGGTTGATTGGCAAAAACTAAATTGGCCCTAGTGTGTGAATGTGAGTGTGAATGTTGTCTATCTGTGTTGGCCCTGCGATGAGGTGGCGACGTGTCCAGGGTGTACCCCGCCTACCGCCCGAATGCAGCTGAGATAGGTTCCAGCGACCCCCCGCGACCTCCAAAGAGACAAGCGGTAGAAAATGGATGGATGGGCGGATGGTACAAATAGAGCAGCGAACATAGAAGCAAATACACAAAACATTAAAGGCCTACTGAAATTATTTTTTAAAATTTAAACGGGGATAGCAGATCCATTCTATGTGTCATACTTGATCATTTCGCGATATTGCCATTTTTTGCTGAAATGATTTAGTAGAGAACATCGACGATAAAGTTGCAACTTTTGGTCGCTGATAAAAAAAAGCCTTGCCTGTACCGGAAGTAGCGTGACGTCAAAGGTTGAAAGGCTCCTCACATTTCCCCATTGTTTTCAATGCAGCTAGAGCAATTCGGACCGAGAAAGCGACGATTACCCCATTAATTTGAGCGAGGATGAAAGATTCGTGGATGAGGAACATTAGAGTGAAGGACTAGAATGCAGTGCAAGACATATCTTTTTTCGCTCTGACCGTAACTTAGGTACAAGCTGGCTCATTGGATTCCACACTCTCTCCTTTTTCTATTGTGGATCACGGATTTGTATTTTAAACCGCCTCGGATACTATATCCTCTTGAAAATGAGAGTCAAGAACGCGAAATGGACATTCACAGTGACTTTTATCTCCACTACAATACATCGGCGAAGCTCTTTAGCTACAGAGCTAACGTGGTAGCATCGTGCTTAACTGCATATAGAAACAGACGAAATAAACCCCTGACTGGAAGGATAGACAGAAAATCAACAATACTATTAAACCATGGACCTGTAAATACACGGTTAATGCTTTCCAGCCTGGCGAAGCTTAACAATGCTGTTGCTAACGATGCCATTGAAGCTAACTTAGCAACCTGACCTCACAGAGCTATGCTAAAAACATTAGCTATCCACCTACGCCAGCCAGCCCTCATCTGCTCATCAACACCCGCGCTCACCTGCGTTCCAGCGATCGACGGTGCGACGAAGGACTTCACCCGATCACAGATGCGGTCGGCGGCCCGGAGACGGAGGAAGTTAAGGTGAGTTCGGCGGCTAGCGCGTCTGCTATCCATCTCAAAGTCCTCCTGGTTGTGTTGCTGTAGCCCGCCGCTAATACACCGATCCCACCTACAACTTTCTTCTTTGCAGTCTTCATTGTTCATTAAACAAATTGCAAAAGATTCACCAACACAGATGTCCAGAATACTGTGGAATTTTGAGATGAAAACAGAGCTTTTTGTATAGAATTCAATGCGTCCGCATACTTCCGTTTCAACGATTGACGTCACGCGCATACCTCATCATACATAGACGTTTTCAAACGGAAGTTTAGCGGGAAATTTAAAATTGCACTTTATAAGTTAACCCGGCCGTATTGGCATGTGTTGCAATGTTAAGATTTCATCTTTGATGTATAAACTATCAAACTGTGTGGTCGGTAGTAGTGGGTTTCAGAAGCCTTTAAGCATATGTTAAAAAATGCTAAATGACTATAAAATAAAACAGTACTAGGGGATACAATAGGAAATATCATGAAAATACTGATACAATTTGCTGAAGTCCTAAACACATTCTAGTGCAAATAAATCTGGTACTAGGAATCAGCATATTATCATGCAAACTTTCCTTCACCATGGGCATGAATATGTTTGTGACCTGCTACTCATGTCTCACAGCTGCCAATGAACTGATCTTGCTGTGGAGGGCAGAGTATTTCCCTTAGAACATTGGTAGTTCATGCAAAATGAAGGAGCATCAAACGGTTGCATGGCAGCCCTCAGTCTAGATCAGGAGTGTTGAGCTTCTGTTCATACTGGGCCACATTGCAATTATTGCTGCCCTTTAGATATAGGACCGCATGTATTCCGAAAATATATTAAGAATATAAACGTATTATAACGTCTTACGATATTACCAATAAATTATTATATATATTTTTTTGTACTAACAAACTGTTCGATAACTTGTTTTGAAATCATAAGACAAGGTGACAAGCAGATATATAGGTATTTATTTTGATTAAAAAAACAATGCTTGGAACAGACAAACTGTGGTATGCCAAAGAATCATTTGATGAAAGTACAGTTTTTTATTGACCTACATTTATACACAGTGTTACTGTTCAAACTGTGAGTGATGTTACAGTGGCCAAAAATATTAAATATACTTGTTAAATAAAACCTCTACCTTCTTTTTAATGAACACTTAGGCCCACTATGCTACTGTATTTTAATGTTGCTCATTGTGTTGGTAGCCAAGTTTTTTCTAAGATGGTACTTGGTGAAAATATTGAGAGAAACACTGGCTTAGAATTATCTTGTTGCATTACCAGATACTATTAAAGTTTAAAAGTTATGCAAATGCATGCAGTACAGTTTTATGTCAGCATTTTAAGAATGAATACATTTATCAAAAATATTAGGTGCTTTATTGACACATTATTTTCAGGCTTTCGCGGGCCTCAGAATGGGATGCAAGCCTTGAGTTTGATACCTAGGAAAAATCAAGTTATCTTTTGAGCTCTTCTCGACATCATGGATTGAAAGTATTGTTCGTGACATGACACATTTAGCAGGGAAGCGTTTGTACGAGGACACTTGGGTGTTTTTAATTTTTAAGTCTACATTAGCTTGTTCATTTCAGCAGAAGTTTACAAACTAAAAGGTTAAACAACAGCAAACCTTTGGAAGGCTGACATTGGAAGGGCAATATTTCCAGAAACTGCAACACAGGGCAGATCACCACCAAAACAAATGGCATTCATTCTCTTGCTCATCATTATTAATGTTGTCAATAAAATAGAGAGGATTTTGAATAAATTAATTTCCTAATATAAAGTTTCATTTCCAAAGTGGTTGTTATTGTATTAAAAAAATAAAGTGCCTTAAACCAGGGGTTTTTAACCTTTTTGACTTTGGGGCCCAGCTTTTACAAAGGGGCCCAGGACCCACTCAAATAATTACACTGAATTATTCATCTTACTCATGATTTTAATCATATTCAATCATTTTATCTAATCTTCTTACAGTTTACAAACTTGTCAGCGGATATGAAACAATGTGTTAATCACACATATATTTTATCTAACACATAAAACTTAGGCTTCGTCAGGCTGATTAGAAAAATGAGTACTAACCAAATATGCTGCATAAGAAGGGACTCTTACTCTTAACTGACGAAAAATACATTTACATACAAATATGTCTAGTGCTAAAATAAACTAAATTAACAAAAATGTGACTAAACTGTCCATAAAATGAAAGTGCAAATGAAAATACAGCCCCACCACTTTAGTCATAATTTTTGCAGTTAAGAAACTTCTCTATGACTTTAATTAGACTTTTTCTGTTTTTTGATATTGTCATTATTGCCATAAGTGGTGGAAAAGTGTATTACAAGTGAGTACCGCTGCGGCCCCTACGAACCACAGCTGAGAAACAGATTTTTGGCAGCCCTCTAGGGAGCGCTCGAGGACCAACAAAAATTTGGTCAACAATTTCATGGAAAAAATTATCCGGAGGCAAATATCCCTTGGCGTCAAGTGTGAAATGTTTCAGTTGAACTTCCCGTTGGATAACACAAGTTGTAATAATTAAAATCTCCAAGTTAGACAAAACAACTTATGTTAATGTTTGATTATTGTACTGGAATCACTTTTAAGCATTAAATATTAACTGGCTGCAAAATACACAACCATGACAACTTCTGGTGCTCAAATGCACCACTTTGTTAAAAATGTCAGCAGAAATTAAGTTATTAGACATTCATGTTTTGGAAATATTTATTTCAATCAGGCTTTAAATAACATGGAGTAAATTCAAAAGAGCTGTCAGCACAATAAATGTGGATGCCTGCAGGTGCATTATGGTCACAATAAAGGCAGCAGCAGGTTAATAGTTCATTTCTAAACTATTTGGAATTAAAAGGCAGGTAATGGATGTCCAGTTGCAGAAAATGCTATATAAAGTAGTAGTGTTACAGAAAATTCAGACATGAAAATCTAAAAGAATGGGTGATCCCACTATGCAAAACTTGATGAAGTGGACAACAAATTTTAACAAGAGAAGACATCTTTTCAAGTCCCCCAGTTGGCAGACAAAAAATATTGCAATTTAAGTCGACAGATGCCAATATTCTAATCATCAAAAAATACACATTTAAAAAATATGGCTTCATCACAAACAAATCAACATTTCTACTTCCATTACTTAAGTAGTAAAATATTGTTGTATCATACATGTTTTGCTCATTATTCATACGATCCCGACAAGAAAACAGGAGAGCAAGTTATAGACGTATAACATTATATTCTACCTTGATTTGCAATAAAATGTACTACTATATTCAGAGGAAATTACAAGATATGTACTGCCAATGGTTGCATAAACAAAAGAGTAATGCAATCAAATGCTGCCTGACACCATTGCTTTTCATTTGGACGACAAAGCAGTAACATATCTTTCAAATGCAATATAGAAAAATGGCATCTTCATTGAATTTAGTTTCTAACTGGGGCGGACAAATAACTGACAAACTGGGTCAAAAGGATGCATAGTTGAACATAACTACCTACACAGATAAAAGACAATGAAATCAAGAAGGTGGATGCAGTCAATTGAACAAAATTTCTGTTGGGTGAACTTGATGGATGTCGACTGACGAGAACGCAAACATTTAACCAAAGTGCCTCGTAGCCAAGGATACGACGGCTAGATTGTGTGAGGTGGTTTTGGTCAACCATTTCAAGGCCTCCAGATGAACAGAAAAAGGATGATGTGAGATAGGAATGGCAGCACTCAAGAGGAGACGTAAAAGCGATACAAGACACCAATGACGGTTGCAGCAATGGCGGGTATCAACCATGTGGTCCAGGAGTTGCTGGGCAGGACAAAAAACACATTACACCTTAAATAGATATTCAATAATGATGTCATGAACATGTCAAATAGTGAATTTGTAAACATAAGATTTATTCTAATGTAACCTTGTATGCATCCAAGAAATATAAATGATAAATAAATGTTTGTTGTGTATAGTAATAATAATAATAATAATAAACTGTCTGTTGTGTATAATTGTTGTTTTTTAATTGTAGATGTTATTCAATATCTTCTTGTACAAATCACAAACAAAATATTGATGCAAATATAAGGCGATCTATATTTTATATTTTTAAAGACAAACCCCAAATAATTGTTGTATTTTTGATCCACTCATCAAATCTTTTGAATGACTCTTTTAAAGGTGAACATAATTTTTTTTTGGGGGGCGGGGGGGATTTTGCCTACCATTCACAATCTTTATGAGAGACAAGAACACACATGTCTTTTTGGGTTTTTTTAGGCTTCTGAAGTTTTAAAAAAATGCTTGCAAAAAGTGGCTGAGTGCTATTGTAGCCTTCAAAGACCTCTAAAACTACAAAACCCAAAACCAGTGAAGTTGGCACGTTGTGTAATTCGTAAATATAAACAGAATACAATTATTGGCAAATCATTTTCAACTTATATTCAATTGAATAGACTGCAAAGACAAGATATTTAATGTTTGAAGTGAGAAAACTATTTTTTTTTTGCAAATAATCATTAACTTAGAATTTAATGGCAGCAACACACTGCAAAAAAGTTGGCACATGGGTATTTTTACCACTGTGTTACATGGCCTTTCCTTTTAACAACACTCAGTAGATGTTTGGGAACTGAGGAGACCAATTTTTGAAGCTTTTCAGGTGAAATTCTTTCCCATTCTTGCTTGACGTACAGCTAAAGTTGTTCAACAGTCCGGGGTCTCCGTCGTCGTATTTTAGGCTTCATAATGCGCCACACAATTTAAATAGGAGACAGGTCTGGACTACAGGCAGGCCAGTCTAGTACCCGCACTCTTTTACTATGAAGCCAAGCTGTTGTAACACGTGGCTTGGCATTGTCTTTCTGAAATAAGCAGGGGCGTTCATGATAACGTTGCTTGGATGGCAACATATGTTGCTCCAAAACCTGTATGTACCTTTCAGCATTAATGGTGCCTTCACAGATGTGTAAGTTACACATGCCTTGGGCACTAATACACCCCCATACCATCACAGATGCTGGTTTTTGAACTTTGCGCCTGTAACAGTCCGGATGGTTATTCTCCTCTTTGGTCCGGAGGACACTATGTCCACAGTTTCCAAAAACAATTTGAAATGTGGACTCGTCAGACCACAGAACACTTTTCTCTGCATCAGTCCATCTTGGATGAGCTCGGGCCCACCAAAGCTACCGGCGTTTCTGGGTGTTGTTGATTTCGCTTTGCATAGTAGAGTTTAAACTTGTACTTACAGATGTAGCGACAAACTGTAGTTACTGACAGAGGTTTTCTGAAGTGTTCCTGAGCCCATGTGGTGATATCCTTCACACACTTATGTCGGTTTTTGATGCAGTACCGCCTGAGGGATCGAAGGTCACAGGCATTCAATGGTGGTTTTTGGCCTTGCCGCTTACGTGCAGTGATTTCTCCAGATTCTCTGAACCTTTTGATGATATTACAGACCGTACATGGTGAAATCCCTAAATTCCTTTCAATAGCTCGTTGAGAAATGTTGTTATTAAACTGTTCGACAATTTGCTCACGCATTTGCCCATCCTTGTTTGTGAATGACTAAGCATTTCATGGAAGCTGCTTTTATAACCAATCATGGCAACCACATGTTCCCAATTAGCCTATTCACCTGTGGGATGTTCCAAATAAGTGTTTGATGAGCATTCCTCAACTTTCTCAGTCTTTTTTGCCACTTGTGCCAGCTTTTTTGAAACATGTTGTAGGCATTAAATTCCAAATGAGCTAATATTTGCAAAAAATAAAGTTTACCAGTTCGAACATTAAAGGCCTACTGAAATGATTTTTTTTTATTTAAACGGGGATAGCAGATCTATTCTATGTGTCATACTTGATCATTTCGTGATATTGCCATATTTTTGCTGAAAGGATTTAGTATAGAACAACGACGATAAAGATTGCAACTTTTGGTATCTGATAAAAAAAAGGCTTGCACCTACCGGAAGTAGCGTGACGTAGTCAGTTGAACATATACGCAAAGTTCCCTATTGTTTACAATGATGGCCGCATGAAGTGAGAGAGATTCGGACCGAGAAAGCGACAATTTCCCCATTAATTTGAGCGAGGATGAAAGATTTGTGGATGAGTAAAGTGCAAGTGAAGGACTAGTGGGGAGTTGAAGCTATTCAGATAGGGAAGATGCTGTGAGAGCCGGGGGTGACCTGATATTCAGCTGGGAATGACTACAACAGTAAATAAACACAAGACATATATATACTCTATAAGCCACAACACAACCAGGCTTATATTTAATATGCCACAAATTAATCCTGCATAAAAACACCTGCGTGTTTGTTATGCTAGCTCCTAGCTCCTCTGCTAGCTCCTAGCTCCATAGAACACGCCAATACAATTCAAACACCTGATCAACACACACAATCACTCAGCCCAAAAGACCGTTTACCTAACCCAAGGTTCATAAAGCTTATATATTTTTAAAAAGTTACGTACGTGACGCGCACATACGGTCAAGTTATCGAATGTTTAGCAGCCAAGGCTGCATACTCACGGTACCTGATATTCAGCTGGGAATGACTACAACAGTAAATAAACACAAGACATATATATACTCTATTAGCCACAACACAACCAGGCTTATATTTAATATGCCACAAATTAATCCTGCATAATAACACCTGCGTGTTTGTTATGCTAGCTCCTAGCTCCTCTGCTAGCTCCTAGCTCCATAGAACACGCCAATACAATTCAAACACCTGATCAACACACACAATCACTCAGCCCAAAAGACCGTTCACCTAACCCAAGGTTCATAAAGCTTATATATTTTTAAAAAGTTACGTACGTGACGCGCACGTACGGTACGGTACGTGTTATGCTAGCTCCTAGCTCCTCTGCTAGCTCCTAGCTCCATAGAACACGCCAATACAATTCAAACACATGATCAACACACACAATCACTCAGCCCAAAAGACCGTTCACCTAACCCAAGGTTCATAAAGCTTATATATTTTAAAAAAGTTACGTACATACGCAAAAAAAAGCCAAAGCTGCATACTCACAGTAGCACGTCTGCGTCTTTGTCATCCAAATCAAAGTAATCCTGGTAAGAGTCTGTGTTGTCCCAGTTCTCTACAGGCGTCTGTGTATCCAAATCAAAAGTCCTCCTGGTTAGAGTCTCTGTTATCCGAGTTCTTCCATCTTGACTGCATCTTTCGGGAATGTAAACAAAGAAGCGCCGGCTGTGTACTGTTGTGGCTGACTACGTTCGAAAAATACGTCCATTTCGCACCGACAACTTTCTTCTTTGCTTGCTCGGCTTCCTTCTTCATAATGCAATGAACATGATTGAAACAGATTCACGAACACAGATGTCCAGAATACTGTGGAATTATGAAATGAAAACAGAGCTTTTTCGTATCGGCTTCAATGTGGAAGGCATACCCGTGTTCGCCGGGCCACGTCACGCGCATACGTCATCCTCAGAGGCGTTTCGAACCGGAAGTTTAGCGGCAAATTTAAAATGTCACTTTATAAGTTAACCCGGCCGTATTGGCATGTGTTATAATGTTAAGATTTCATCATTGATATATAAACTATCAGACTGCGTGGTCGGTAGTAGTGGGTTTCAGTAGGCCTTTAAGTATCTTGTCTTTGCAGTGTACTCAATTGAATATAGGTTGAAAAGTATTTGCAAATCATTGTATTCTGTTTTTATTTATGATTTACACAACGTGCCAACTTCACTGGTTTTGGGTTTTGTACTTCAAAACCCTCATCATATACACGCAGCCAGTAAACATATATATTTATATATATGTACGTATACTGTAGAAACAGACACGTTCATAACAATATGTCATATGTACAGCACAATATTTACCGTATTTTGGTCATATTCAGCTTTGCCTGAACTTCTTTCCTGGGCACATTTATTTCCGTTTCCATACCAGCACACTTCCGGCTTACGGTAACAAATGCGTGTGTGTTCTAACCTTGGGAGATATCTTAAGAGACGACCAAGATGACTATTTTTGATAATTCACAACATTATCTTTTTGAACCTGAATAAACATACGGAAGATGAATTGCTGGTTAGAGAAGCTCAGCAAGCACGAATAGAGGGTAAAATGTTGGCGCAGACTTAAGCCGAGAGAGTCAGGACCGGCGTGACTTGGCGGTGGAAATGTGGAACTTGGAGCCAAGCTATGCCCACAGAAAAGGAGTGCTTTTCCAAAATAAATTGGGGAAAAAACGTCCCCGGCTAGCTGGAACAAACTGACAACTGTCCATTGACTAAGTCACTGTGATATTGATCATGATACATGCAACACATCATGTTGTTATTACAACTGTCAAACTAGTTGTGTACAAACAAAACATTAAAGGCCTACTGAAACCCACTACTACCGACCACGCAGTCTGATAGTTTATATATCAATGATGAAATCTTAACATTATAACACATGCCAATACGGCCGGGTTAACTTATAAAGTGACATTTTAAATTTGCCGCTAAACTTCCGGTTCGAAACGCCTCTGAGGATGACGTATGCGCGTGACGTGGCCCGGCGAACACGGGTATGCCTTCCACATTGAAGCCGATACGAAAAAGCTCTGTTTTCATTTCATAATTCCACAGTATTCTGGACATCTGTGTTCGTGAATCTGTTTCAATCATGTTCATTGCATTATGAAGAAGGAAGCCGAGCAAGCAAAGAAGAAAGTTGTCGGTGCGAAATGGACGTATTTTTCGAACGTAGTCAGCCGCAACAGTACACAGCCGGCGCTTCTTTGTTTACATTCCCGAAAGATGCAGTCAAGATGGAAGAACTCGGATAACAGAGACTCTAACCAGGAGGACTTTTGATTTGGATACACAGACGCCTGTAGAGAACTGGGACAACACAGACTCTTACCAGGATTACTTTGATTTGGATGACAAAGACGCAGACGTGCTACTGTGAGTATGCAGCTTTGGCTTTTTTTTGCGTATGTACGTAACTTTTTTAAAATATATAAGCTTTATGAACCTTGGGTTAGGTGAACGGTCTTTTGGGCTGAGTGATTGTGTGTGTTGATCATGTGTTTGAATTGTATTGGCGTGTTCTATGGAGCTAGGAGCTAGCAGAGGAGCTAGGAGCTAGCATAACACGTACCGTACCGTACGTGCGCGTCACGTACGTAACTTTTTAAAAATATATAAGCTTTATGAACCTTGGGTTATGTGAACGGTCTTTTGGGCTGAGTGATTGTGTGTGTTGATCAGGTGTTTGAATTGTATTGGCGTGTTCTATGGAGCTAGGAGCTAGCAGAGGAGCTAGGAGCTAGCATAACAAACACGCAGGTGTTATTATGCAGGATTAATTTGTGGCATATTAAATATAAGCCTGGTTGTGTTGTGGCTAATAGAGTATATATATGTCTTGTGTTTATTTACTGTTGTAGTCATTCCCAGCTGAATATCAGGTACCGTGAGTATGCAGCCTTGGCTGCTAAACATTCGATAACTTGACCGTATGTGCGCGTCACGTACGTAACTTTTTAAAAATATATAAGCTTTATGAACCTTGGGTTAGGTAAACGGTCTTTTGGGCTGAGTGATTGTGTGTGTTGATCAGGTGTTTGAATTGTATTGGCGTGTTCTATGGAGCTAGGAGCTAGCAGAGGAGCTAGGAGCTAGCATAACAAACACGCAGGTGTTTTTATGCAGGATTAATTTGTGGCATATTAAATATAAGCCTGGTTGTGTTGTGGCTTATAGAGTATATATATGTCTTGTGTTTATTTACTGTTGTAGTCATTCCCAGCTGAATATCAGGTCACCCCCGGCTCTCACAGCATCTTCCCTATCTGAATAGCTTCAACTCCCCACTAGTCCTTCACTTGCACTTTACTCATCCACAAATCTTTCATCCTCGCTCAAATTAATGGGGAAATTGTCGCTTTCTCGGTCCGAATCTCTCTCACTTCATGCGGCCATCATTGTAAACAATAGGGAACTTTGCGTATATGTTCAACTGACTACGTCACGCTACTTCCGGTAGGTGCAAGCCTTTTTTTTATCAGATACCAAAAGTTGCAATCTTTATCGTCGTTGTTCTATACTAAATCCTTTCAGCAAAAATATGGCAATATCACGAAATGATCAAGTATGACACATAGAATAGATCTGCTATCCCCGTTTAAATAAAAAAAAATCATTTCAGTAGGCCTTTAAATATGGGCTAATACTTTATAATGTAATATGATTGTTTGTTTTTCAGTCAGTGCAGATTGGTGTTGTATCTCATTGTGTTGTGCATTACAAACTCAAAGGAGATTCAACTGCTGACGCAGAAGCTAGCTTATGGCTAATACCGTAGCGTGCCGTTGCAAGGCGATGTGTTTAAACAAAAAAACAGTACTTTAGTGTTTGCGCTTACAATAACAATGTTGCTACAACTTGGTTATTATTCATGTTACAGAACGTAAATTAAGTATTATTGAAGGTTTATAGATGCATTTTTAGAGTGATTTGGAGGCAGAATGGATTTCTCCCATTAGTAGTATTGCTGGCCACCTAGAACGAGATGATTATTACAAATGAGAATGCAAAAAAAAGAATAAAACGTGTTCTTGTCTTATAAGGATTGTAAACGATAAGTAAAATTCCCCCCAAAAAGTGCAGATTCACTTTGAGTGGACTAAAAGAACAGATTCACAATTGCGAGTCATTTTATGTAAAAATTGCCAGGCATATGCGCGTCACCAGACTGGACAGGAAAATGAATTAGAGTGAAAGAAAACGTAGCCGCATTTGGACTCACCATTTTGGGTAATTGTCCTGATGTGGCTTTGTAAACTAGTTCAGGTGTACACACACACCAGGTAGGATATTACAATTTAACATTTACATTTATCTTGTCTTCATTTTTCATACTCATAGGAAAATTTGTATTTATTATTTGTATATTTCCTTATGCAGTATTTTCGCAACATTTTTTTTAGGTGAGGGAACATTCAAAATAGGGATCTTATTATCAATACACTACATTGTGGAATGTTCCCAATGAAAACTAAATTCAATTATCAACATTTCAGAATAATTCTCATCAATAGTGATATGTTAAATGATGTTGAATTATTCTGATCCAATTGTTATTTTATAACTGTTACCGGCAATTGTTTACTTTATAGAAACAAATGATTTTATAATACTTTTTTTTTTTAAACAACGAGCCAATCTTTTAAAAAACTCTTTGAAATGAACGGTTGTTCAAGATACGGCTCCCTTCAAAAAACCATAAATCACATCTGTATTATCAAACATACACTACCGTTCAAAAGTTTGGGGTCACCCAAACAATTTTGTGGAATAGCCTTCATTTCTAAGAACAAGAATAGACTGTCGAGTTTCAGATGAAAGTTCTCTTTTTCTGGCCATTTTGAGCGTTTAATAGACCCCACAAATGTGATGCTCCAGAAACTCAATCTGCTCAAAGGAAGGTCAGTTTTGTAGCGTCTGTAATGAGCTAAACTGTTTTCAGATGTGTGAACATGATTGCACAAGGGTTTTCTAATCATCAATTAGCCTTCTGAGCCAATGAGCAAACACATTGTACCATTAGAACACTGGAGTGATAGTTTCTGGAAATGGGCCTCTATACACCTATGTAGATATTGCACCAAAAACCAGACATTTGCAGCTAGAATAGTCATTTACTACATTAGGAATGTATAGAGTGTATTTCTTTAAAGTTAAGACTAGTTTAAAGTTATCTTCATTGAAAAGTACAGTGCTTTTCCTTCAAAAATAAGGACATTTCAATGTGACCCCAAACTTTTAAACGGTAGTGTATATCATAATTTTATCAACATATATTGAACATTTTTTCTGGGAAAAAAAAAGTGTATTTAATTTGGGTCAATAAAGAAATCATGCAAGCATTGTTCCTTATTCTAGTAAATAGTAACACAAACCTGACAAATGTGCATAATTTGCATCCATATTAAGATAATTGTAAAACAGGATATAATTGTTAAGTGATTGACATATAGCATGCATTATCGTGACTTACCTTGATTCTGCTGAATCTGAAGCAAGGATGTTCTGCAGCATCAAGTAGGAGAAGAAAATGAAGACATTGGTACATACAACTTGTCCTTAGAAGTTACAAAGTGTAGCATGAGATGGATAGTCTTACATTTAGGTTTTCCTTTCTTCTGTCATCCTGCAAAGATAAATAAGACTTTTACATCACTAGTGGCTGACAAACTTACAAGAAAAGTACAAACTGTGAATTCTGTAATTATTAGTTGGCATTTATTTACATAAACCGCAATAATGATGAGGCGTTAATTGGAAGCAATAATTAGCGAGACGATGTTATTTTTGAAATGTTAAAATAAATACATACATACACACGTTAATTTTCTAACTGGAATAGTTTGGACTTTGGAGTTCATGAGTAAGTGGAAAAGAAAATGTATCTCCTTGACCACATGGTCATGTATTAACATGTACACTGCACAGCAGCAACAGAACCAATGTTGTAACTTGTAACACTGTCTGGTAAGAAGTCAAAACTGCACGGCCACCATTATTACCATAATGAGTTTATTGTAAACAACAGTACTGCAAGTGCAACACACGTTTCACACCAATAGCTGAGTAACACAACCACCTTTTTAAAGTGTTGGCAGAGGTAGACACAGTTTCTGGGTGATGACCACTCGTGATACTTCAAATGCAGCTACTGCCATTTTGAGGACTTAACACAAAACTACCGTATATGTGGAGGTTGCCTTCAGCCACCACTGTTAATGCTTAAGGTTTTTTGCCTCTATGCAAATAACCAGCAGTTTTTTTGCTTATGTAGACCATGACTAGGGATGTTCCGAGCAGGGTTTTATGCAGTTGATTCAAAACCAATCACATGTATTAATTAATATTTTATATTTATTCATGGTGAGTGCTGTTGATAGTTCAACAATATCAACACAATAAACTAGTTCCTTATTCTCTTTTATTACATACAACTGTTTCAGAAAAACTAAGTCAGTAGCACACAACTAACCAGTAGATAGAAAAAACTAAGATCTACTACTCATTTAAATTAATCACATAAATTATTGATATAGCCCTTAATCACAAGTGCAGCGAAGGACCACAACCATATATTTTGTTTTTTGCCGTCAAAGTCCTTCTTTGTCCAGGGAATGATTCCCTAAGTGTGTATGTGAACATTAAGAAATAAAACACAAAATATTTTGAGAAAATAAAATTGTCCACCTAATCACTCATGTATCTATCATATACTGATGCTAGCCTTAGTATTGACACCACCAATTTATGTTAATGTGTGCTATGATAATGCTGACACACCAACAGTTGTTTTTTATTTTATTATTATCTCCAGAAACGAATTAGTCAACTTGTGAATGCCCTGTTAATAGCTGCTTAACACATCTTAAAGAGGTCCTATTTGCACCTGTTTTTGTGTATTTGGGATTCCCATAACTCCCGAAAATTGTAATTCAAACTAGGGCTGGGCGATATGGCCTTTTTTGATATCTCGATATTTTTAGGCCATATCGCGATACACGATATATATCTCAATATTTTGCCTTAGCCTTGAATGAACACTTGATACATATAATCACAGCAGTATGATGATTCTGTGTGTCTACATTAAAACATTCTTCTTCATAATGCATTAATATATGCTCATTTTAAACTTTCATGCAGAGAGGGAAATCACAACTAAGTCAATTTAGCAAAACTGTATTTATTAAATAGTTATTAAGCAGTGGCACAAACATTCCTGTCATTTCCAAAACAGAAAGTGCAAGATTGTCAGAAACATTTTAAAACAAGTTATTAGTGCACTTTTGTGCATGGTGTCACTAAGATGACTTATCAAAACAACACTAAATTAAAGTGCACTTTTTGTACAGATCGCCACTACAATAGTTTAAAACATGATGTCACGCAAGATATTTCAATACGTGTCACATAAAAATTTGCTGCATATCAAATAGTATATGTCCTACGGTGTTGATGTGGAAATAGTTGCTTCGGCATTTAGTTGGTGTGGCACCGAACGGAGATGTTGACATGTAAAGACATATTCCCGCTTGAAGCCAAAACACCGTCAGACGATGGACCCAGTGCTGTTTTTCTTGGGAATTAATTATTCCTCCACGCCAAAAAGTGTCTGCAGAGTTTTTTTTAGTGCGTTATATCAGAGGAGTTAAATCTTTGCAGACACATAAAAAGTCTGGTTAAAAAAATGTATATATAAAAATGCCTTTTTCTGATTAAATTAGTGGGTGAGTTGATTCTCTAAGTCGCGACCAATACAGTGACAGAGACGTTCTGTCTATAAGTGCCTGCAAGTCTCCATTCAGGGCAGGATTACCCGTACTGGTGGGTTGCAGAAGATAGTGAAAGTAAAGTGTGTCACTGAAGTTGCTGCCCCTTCTCAATGATGCATTTCAACTTCTATGCTAGTGTTAGTCATATTTCTTTATTTTGTTCTTCGCGGCTGCACTTCCAGCTGTGTAAGAGGAAGAGGCACAGCGTGATCGAACATTAGTTACGTCGTGAGGAGACTGACTTTTGTCAAGGTGGAACAGGAGGTTGTGCACTCAAACGGACAAAAACATGCAAACGTACACAAACACACACACATTCACACACAGGATCACGGTCAATAAAGGCAGGTTGATTGGCAATCATAAAATAACCCCTTTAAAGTTTATTAAGCACTTATTTCTTGGTGTTGTTTAAAACTAGCTTAATGGTTAGCTTAGCTATTAGCATGCCTGCTCCGAGCTTGCTCTCAGTGTGTAACATGTTAAGCCTCGTCAAGCAGTGATAAGAATACTTATGACACTAGGAAACGCAATATTTTTTGCCATAATGGATGTAATTATTATCAACTTATGGGAGCGGCTCCACACTTTGTGTGGAGATATTAGAGAGTAAATAAATACAGTGTCAGCCAGAGGGGATTGCCATTAATTGGCAATGGCAATCAAATACTTTTTCATGAAAACCGGTCGACAACTGCCCGGTGGCTATCGACTGGCACATCTTTAACCGTGACTATAGAAGACTAAATTGAATAGTGGCAAATGTAATGTATAACACTCACTTTGCAAATATCATAACATCCACTTTTGAATGACATTGTCAAAATGGCATTAATACAATTTTGCTGTGGTTTTACTTTGCATAATATTATTCAGTGCTAATAAATTGCACCAAAACAATGGAAAAATGATTAGAAACCTCCCTAGACATTGTCTGTAAGTCTGATCACCATGATTTTATGTTTCAATAACACAAAGAAAATGATTTGTCTTGTATTGTAACAGAAAGCAGGGACTTTTAGAGTTACAAGATGTTTGATCCTACCATATGAAGCTCCCCAATGTAGAACTGCTGCAGCATCTCTCTGGCATCTGTAGAGTGACCCACATCCTCAAAGCTCTCTGTTGCATCTGAACCTGCCTGCTCCAACAAAACTTCTTCACCGCCTGGATGCTGCAATCATAGAATAGGACCTCAAGTCAGCAAATGTTAAACAGATTGGTTTGCAAGCACTGTTAATCAAGAAACTATAGCGGAAGGTTTATATGTGAATTGGATTGGATTCAAAAGACAGTTTCTGAGTAATTCACACAGCAAATTAAAATGCATGTGCAACTGCATTACAATTCGTTGTGTTAAAATAATGAACACAGCATACACAATGTTTCTGTAATAAAAATCTACCAATTTGTTAAGATTTTCTTCACAGAGTGTGCTCGTCACTTAACAGGAAGTCAGACACCTTTCAATAACTCAAAATATTGTGGACAATTTACATTATTAAATTACAGCCTGCATTGGACAGATTAAAGGTGCATTTCAATAACTCAAAATATTGTGGATAAATATACTTTATTGCCGTAGTTCAATTGATTGATTGATTGAAACTTTTATTAGTAGATTGCACAGTACATATTCCGTACAATTGACCACTAAATGGTAACACCCAAATAAGTTTTTCAAACTTGTTTAAGTCGGGGTCCACGTTAATCAATTAATTGTAAATTCAAAATGTGAACCTCATTGTCACTGACTCAGAGCACTTGCAGGATAATATATATTTTAATAATGCATTTATTCATAATTTTGATGAATATAACATGCAGCTAACAAAAACTGCTAAATTAAAAAGTACAAAAAAATGGTAAACTACTGCTGTGGCACTTTGCAAAAAAAGGAAAATCCTTCCTTGATGCTAAAACTAATTACTTCTTGCACGATATTCCAATGTATTTATCTAGACCTGTACACCCACTACTAAAAAGTGTTTGAAAGGAAACGCAACCAACAAAATATGACTTGAAGTACATTTGTCCGCAATGTGTGATACGCGCGCATGCGTAGTTTGGACTCCACAGCCATTCCACGTCATGTGATGACGCGCACGACCATCGACTAATTCCAGGAAGTAGCCTTAGCCGACATTATGCAACCCGAGTCTCGCAACAAAAACTTAAAAATAATAGCGCATCATAATAATAGTTCAATCAAATTGAAAAGCTGTGCCTTACCTCTTCAAGGAAACTCGTGATGTCATAAACTTTATCGTGGATGATGAGCCATGTGTCATGGCTCATGTTATGGATTCTAATATCTTCTAATGTGTAATACTCGACATCATCTTCTAACGATTTGGATTTTTCTTCAACACCAGAGTCATTCGCCGGTCTCTCATCGACGTTAATTCCATCGCCCATTTTAATATTGCTGCAAAGAAGACAGTTGTAGCAACTGCGCCAAGTCAAAGTACGCTAGTTGTCGAGACAAGTCCACGCCACGAGTTACGCGCAAGAGCGTGTGCAGCGTTACAGGTTGTACATGTAACTGGATAAACATCCACAGTAGATGGAGTTACAACCCCTGACCTGACTCGAAGCCCCGCGATATCAGCAGATAAGGCACACGACCAATTGCATCGATGCTACTTGACGAGCATGCGCAGCAACAACAGCTAGCCAATCAAATGGTGGCATTTTAAGGGCGAGCCAATCAAAATCAACTACTTGATTATCACATTCCTTACAATCCTCAACCTTGCGCTGTTTTTGCGCATATGTCATTTGTGAAGGTAACACAGCAAGCAGAAAATCTTAATTTACGTTTTCACTTCCATTAATTAAAGAGGTGTTAGTAATTTCATAGTGCAATATTAGGAACAAAACATATTTTGTAAAAAGTGCCGAAATTATGTGTCGTCGTTGGCCATTTACAGTTCAAATACATTTTCTGATAGAGTTTTATCTTTTCATGCCAATGTTATTTTAACAGTTTGAAGTCTTTGTTGTCAGAGTTTAATTAAATAAAGGTATTTTCCCCCCTTGTGCCAATGCCAACTGCGTTGCATTCTGGGATAGCAATGGCGACTCTCTCGGCTGTAAACATTCGCGTTGAGTGTACGAATATACACTAAAACATTGTGTTGGGTAATAGCCACGTGGGTTAGAGTATTACTACGTGTTTTTGCCCGTAAAATGATATTAGCTCTTTTAAAGTGAGAGTTTTTAGCGTCAATCTTGAAAGAAATACACGTTGGCCAGCTTGCTGCGTTGCCTTGTCAGGATTGTAGCTAACCTGCTAACAAACTCCACTCTTTTTGAGGTAAGTGTTATGTTAGGTAGTTGTTATAACTTTAACATTAGTAAAAACATGTTTTGGGAAGAGACACAATTCCTACTTTAACCCACCTAAACTAGACAACTACTGTGTATGTGTGAACTCAGTTAGTAATGTTCATAACATAAACGGTTTACCGCCAAACAATTCTACATTTAATCTGAGGCATCGGGAATAAATTAAATGTTTTGTATATTTTGTTAGTGAATAACATAGCTTCCGGATTTTAATCAAATTGGAATTTTTGCAGACATTATCTATTTTACATATTAAAACCACTTTTGAGCTAATAACTGTTTTGGAATTATTGATAGTATCACGGGCAGTAAGAAGGTCCCTGGCTTGATTCCTGGGATCGAGGGTCTTTCTTTATAGCGTTTGCATGTGCTCTCCGTGATTGCGTGGGTTCTCTCCAGGTACCCCGGCTTCCTTCCACCTCCAAAGACATAGGGATAAATAGGCTGATTGGCAACACTTAAGGCCCCGTTTACACTAAAGGTTTATCCAGGGTAAATCCCACCTAACCTTATCCGTGTCCACACACACAACAATGCCACCGTTTAAGACCCCCTCCGTCAAATGGCGCAACGCGACCTAATACGCATGCGCGGAAAATGGCATGTCATAGTTACCTCCAGTTCTGCTTTGTGTGCAAGTTCTTAAATTTAACTTATCTGAACAATAACCAGTGTTGTGGTATTTCAGTTAACTGGAATTTAGTGTGCTGTGGGGCTTTATTGTAGTGAATCACACCTGAGCCATCATAAATTAATCAAATCTTTATTAGACACGTAAACAATGTGATAAATAACCTTTTACATCAATCAAACTAGGGATCAAGATATCTGGTCTTGACACTCCTCACTCTTTTGCCTTCACCTTCATTGTCCATTCGTTTTTTCGGTGACTTTATATACTCTGGGGCGAGACGTTGAGTCCGCGACATACATGGCGGACAATAACTGTTACAGTCTTCTTTGCCAGTCCAAATGCATTCGCTGTTTTCCGTAGTCTTCACTCGACGGCCAGGTAATAAAAAGCACACTGTACCTTTTTTATCACATCCACGGGAGCTCGCATTCTCTTTGACTCTCCTTCGACAAGTGGACAAAGTTTTTCGCTAAGTAGAATCACAGCTGACTTGGACATTGGAAAGTTCTCTTGCCGTCTGAGAAGTGTTGTATCCCAAATAGCTGCAATCGCTTTCTCTTAAGGTATTCATGTGTGATTTCCACAAGCATCTGTACAGACGGAAGGAGAAACACGGGCAAGTTCTTAATGACTCGCCTTCATATTTCCAGTGGTTACCTCCGAGTTACAAAACCGCTTTATTATGAAGCTGGCTGTGGCGTGTTCTTTCTGATGTCACTTCCTGTGTTGGCGAGCACTTTCTGGCGTCACTTTCTCTCCAAACTCAGTTTGTAAACGATCAATGAGTCCATACAAAGCTAAGAGCCGGAGATTCAAGAAATACACAGTGCACTAACCTGTGTAAAAAATTGTCCAAGGAGGGGGACCTTAAACGATAGATAAGTGTGGCTGAAACGAGGCTTAGGCTAAATAATTATTTGTTTAAGGGGTTATCCGGCTTAGTGTAGACATAGCCTTAGCGTGTGAATGCATGTCTGTCTATCTGTGTTGGCCCTGTGATAGGCTGGCGACTTGTCCAGGGTGTACCCTGCCTTACGCCCAAGTGTGATCCCAAGAGGGAAAAGCGGTTGAAAATGGATGGATGACAGTATTGGGATTCAGTCCCTACTTCCCACTTAGTGATGGTGGGAATATGCGTGGGAAAGGTCTCGAAATGTGCTCAATATTGACTGGCATAAACATTGTTGATAATGAATAAATAATGCAGTGTTCATTATTATCTAAGACAAAACACACAATTATATTGCCCAATGGCCATTTCTGTTTAGAGGTTTAAACCTTGCCCTATTAAAGGGCATGGAGTATTTTACTTTTTAAATATTCTCCCATTTCTTTCCCACAGATAATGAATGACGATGAGTCCATGCACCGACTGGAAGGGAGTGATCCCAAAGCACAAGTTGGGGGACTGATAGTCAAGAAGAAGAGTGCTGCTGCAGAAAACCATGTTTTTCGGGCACCTACACCTCGAACCTCTCTGCTGGGTTTGGATCTGCTGGCAGCTCAGAAAAGGAAAGAACGAGAGAGTAAAGAACAGAATGATGGCAGTGGTGAGGACAGGGACAGAAAAAAATCAAAGGTGTCTTCATACAAAGACTGGGAGGAAAATAAAAGTGACTCTGGGTCAGATGATGATGAAGATGATGAAAAGAACTCACAAGATAAAAAAGAGAAGTAAGTACTTTATAGTGAGTACATACAGACATATTTGTCTGTGTCTGTACTAATGTTGTACGGTATACCGGTACTTATAAGTACAGCGATACCAATTAATGGAAATTGGTACTATATTGCCTTTAAAAAATACTGGTACCGCGACCCCGAATGGGACAAGCGGTAGAAAATGGATGGATGGACGGTACCGGGCTTTCATCCGAATGCCGCTGTGCAGCGGTGACTACAGAGCAGAGGCGCACGATGTTGAATGTGTCAAAACGCACACACAAAGGGCATACAAGCAATAACATCTTGGAGAGGAAGAATGGCAAAAAAAATTAAAATTCTACTGGTTAATAAAGGAGGTGCGCGAAGTGCAATATGGAGGTTTTGGGCTTCAAAACTAACAATAAAAGTGACGCTTTTAACAGGGAGGTGTGACGCTTTTAACAGGCAAGTGTTGCTTTAAAACACGCCTCGCAAAATGTGGCGATTAGTATTACCATCTTTGCTTCAAACTTAGGTAAACATTTAAATAATAGGCATTTAGATCTGCACAAGGAGTTATAAATAGTGACATGTAATAATGTAGTTGTTATACCTGTCCTGCTGTTCCGCTCCGGTGCGGACCGTACTCGAGGAGCAGACGGCGGATGTTTTCGTAGGGGGTAACACCCTTCACTTTACCCGGAATTAATCTGCTAAACTCCGCTTTCGAGTCAGACTGCCGATGCTGCCGATTCATGACAACCTGGTTGCTCTATTATTAGTTTTGCAGGACACAACTGGAACCGTTCATCATAAAGCACAGTGCACATGCTACCTCTCTTCTCTCTCTTTACCCGCCCACTCACTCACTGAAGTCACTCAGCCAACACAATGCCATTCTTACCAACACACATACGCTACTCATAAGGTAACCAGCTCATCTGTTGTGCACATATAGATACTTAGACCCGTACACGGCTGCTTGGCTTGATGCCAAATATTAGCGGTGTTAATACCGCCCAATAAGCGTCAACTGATGCAGGTGAAATGACAGAATTTTGTAACAAATTGCTACAATTAGTGCTTTATCTTTAACAAATGTGTGTTTTACGTGATACAAGGCTTATGTGCACATTCATCCATAGTCTTGCTTCTAGGTTTTACTAATAATTGTATTTTTCTTAAAGCACAGACCAGTAGTGGCAACCATAAATCATGAAGCATTTAATATAATGTCAATAAAGCTTTTTATTCTATTCTAACCTAATACTTGATTATGGCAGACTATATGTAATATGGAAAATTGTTCTTTGAGTGCAACAAGAAAAGCCAAATGTGTTTAATGCCCTTTAATTTACATTTGAACTTTGTAAACATTTTATTTGAGTGCAATAGGAAACATATGTTTATTGTGTTGTAGGATTTTCTGTTAGAATAAAGTCAATATTGACATTTTTCGTTGTTCCCTTTATTTTGAAAAGTATCAATATACATTTTGGTACCAGTACTGGTATCGGGACAACCCTAGTCTGTACCATTTGACAGTATCTGTACTATCTATACCTTTCTGCATATCAGTAGGAAGTACCGTATGAGCGGCTCAGAGACACCTTCCAGTCCTGGAGGAGTCAGTGATGAATTCCGGCGCCGGCACCAGCAAAGAGAGAAAGACAGACGTGAGCACGGCGTCTTCATCTCATCTAAAGAGGACAGGAATAGAGATAAGGGCAAAGATCGAAAGAACGAAAGAGGTAATTCTGAACATCTCAGATTTGTAATGCTTCGTAGTAGTCATATTTTGAATCTTTGTTGTCAATGTAGTTTATGGTAACGGCCTTTTTTGTTAGATACACGAGAAGGCAGTTCCAGCAGCCACTCACACCGCAGTGAGAGGATTGAGCGCTCACAGAGAGATGGCTGGTCAGACCGCATCAGCCGGGGGAGCAGGCGGGATGATCCCCCGACCCCACAACAACGCCCCAGAGGTAATATTGTCAAGTAGGCTAATCGGTTCATTCACACAATTATGGAATGACATCTCTTCAGACTTCTCTCCATTTTCACTGGTTGAATAGCCCGTCATTGTTGTTTTTTCTTACATAGATGGTTGCACGCCTTCCCGCTCCAACTGGGAAGAGGATGACAGTGGTTATGCCACTTCACGGCTTTCCCAATGGGAGTCTCCTTCTCCTGCTCCTTCTGCAAGAGACTCCGACCGCTCAGAGCGCAGTCGCCTGACTGGCAGAGAGAGCGAAAGAAGAGACCGGTAAAATGTTATATCAAAATATGTATTTTATGAAATAATTTTCATTATTTATATGTTTGATTTAGGGCTGCACTATTAAGCGATTTTAAAATCCTATGCGGATTATTTAATTATGATGATGTTAAAAATAAGAACATTGTTAATTCCATGTTCCGCTCTATCATGTTTTGCGCCTCCAAGCGAAGCTACTCCTTCCTCCGAGAGCGTGCTCCACTCCAGTCTGCATAAATACAGTCGCGATCAAAAGTTTACATACACTTTTAAAGAACATAATGTCATGGCTGTCTTGAGTTTCCAATCATTTCTACAACTCTTATTTTTTTGTGATAGAGTGATTGGAGCACATACTTGTTGGTCACAAAAAACATTCATTAAACTTGGTTCTTTTATGAATTTATTATGGGTCTACTGAAAATGTGACCAAATCTGCTGGGTCAAAAGTATACATACAGCAATGTTAATATTTGGTTACATGTCCCTTGGCAAGTTTCACTGCAATAAGGCACTTTTGGTAGCCATCCACAAGCTTCTGGCAATCTTCTGGTTGAATTTTTGACCACTCCTCTTGACAAAATTGGTGCAGTTCAGCTAAATTTGTTGGTTTTCTGACATGGACTTGTTTCTTCAACATTGTCCACACGTTTAAGTCAGGACTTTGGGAAGGCCATTGTAAAACCTTAATTCTAGCCTGATTTAGCCATTCCTTTACCACTTTTGACGTGTGTTTGGGGTCATTGTCCTGTTGGAACACCCAACTGCGCCAAAGACCCAACCTCCGGGCTGATGATTTTAGGTGGTCCTGAAGAATTTGGAGGTCATCCTCCTTTTTCATTGTCCCATTTACTCTCTGTAAAGCACCAGTTCCATTGGCAGCAAAACAGGCCCAGAGCATAATACTACCATCACCATGCTTGACGGTAGGAATTGGTGTTCCTGGGATTAAAGGCCTCACTTTTTTTCCTCCAAACATATTGCTGGGTATTGTGGCCAAACAACTCAATTTTTCATACATTTTTCATGAATTCATAAAAGAACCAAACTTCATGAATGTTTTTTGTAACCAACAAGTATGTGCTCCAATCACTCTATCACAAAAAAATAAGAGTTGTAGAAATGATTGGAAACTCAAGGACAGCCATGACATTATGTGCTTTACAAGTGTATGTAAACTTTTGATCGCGACTGTATATGGCTCTACATACACACACGCCATTGAGTCATTCATGTATTTATGGCCACAAATTAACCCCAGAATGCGGATTTGGTGCTTCTGGGTTCACCCTTGTTTATAAACAAATTATAATGATCGTGTGCGCGTTGTAACTACTTACAACACAGAACACACCGCATACACTCCTGTTTTGCCAGATAATACGTAGCAGAAGGGCTCTCTTGAGACAATTTGCGACTTTAACATTATATTTAGCAAGGAGAGGTATGCTTTAACAGTGATAGAGGAGTGTGTATGGAGGTTAACTTGTGTCTTCATTACGAAAGCTTTTTTTTTTTCACACTAAATTTATGTAAATTAATTTTTTGCGTTTGAACTTTGTGAACTGAAATTTTTTACATTAAATTATTCTAAATATTTAATTGAAAATCATTTCCAGTGTTTTAAAGTTCAGTGTAAAAAAATCAATATAAAAAAATTCAGTGTAAAAAAATTCATTGTCGAAAAATTTGCTGCTTCAAAATGCAAGACTCACTTCCAGTAAATTAAGACAGAAGCAATCGATCCTGTCTCAGATCCAGCCAATGAGGTGTCAAGTTTGAAGTCACGTGACACGGGTCTCGTAAAACTGAATAAAAAAAAGCAGTTAACTGGGCTATCTTGTCATAATACAAACTAAGTAACATTTCAATGCGGCCTGCTGGATATTTTCAAACTATAAAAATTATTCCAATGGTTAGAATCTGTACTTTTGAGTGACATATGAAGCTCTGGCAATGAACATTGTGGGGCAGAGTGGGGGGGGCTTGTTTTCAGAACAAAAAAATTCTGATAGCGATTGTCAAAGCGAGGCAGAATTCGACAGCAAAGTTTGGCAGAACAGTGATATATTGACTATGTGTATATTTTTTACCCTTTGTGTTTATGTTTCACCGTGTTTGTTGCTCTTGCATGATTATAAAAGATGTCGATCAAGGAGGTGGTCTGCAGGAGAGCGACGCATATTCTCAATATGCAGTGTTTTATTGTTAATCATTTATATTGTAAATCCCACATTGTATATTTTTATATACATTCTGACTGTCATATAATTCAGTAAAATAACTAAAGTTCATTCCGTTTTCATTCTTAGTTTTTTACTGAAAAAGACACTCAAATGTACATAAAAATACAGAATGTGGGATTTACAATATTAACTATGAACAATAAAACAGTAAATATTTAAAATATATTAACGTTGCTCCTCTACTGCAGACTACCCGACATCTTTTATAATCAAGCAAGAGCAACAAACATGGCAAAAAATAAAGGCAAAAGGATTTAAAAAACATCCACTTATTCGATATAATATCACTGCAGTGTTTCCCATAAACTGCCAAGATACCTGTGGCGGTGGGGGCGTGGCTATGGGCGTGGTCACCATGACATCATTGAGTACTTTGCATAATTTACTACATTATTTGATTTTCTCTAAAAAGGCTAAAAAAATGTATACTTACTATTTAATAATAACAGTTTTGTTTTAAACGTCCATCCATCCATTTTACAATATAATTACAACACTTTATGTACATATTTATATACAGATTTGAACAATAAGTTATTCACTGAAATATATTTATTAATTGTGGTTCTTACAAAAAAATATCTTATAAAATATAAAAGCTAAAATGTCTCAAAGCTCTGCCCCTTTAATTAGTACATACTAAATAATTTAACTTTAGCCTACTACTACAACCATATTATTTACCAGCAACATAAAGTGAAACAGAGGCAGAGTTGTCCTGCCACAGTCAGTAACAAATAAACAGAAAACAGTAGTGGTGGTAGATAGACACTGAGCTTCATCAAACATCTGATCCACTGAACAAAGAGCTCCAAAAATCTTGAACTTTAGACTGCCATCAGTTTTACTCCCGACACTTAACCATGTGTTTCCTACCGCCTGCAGACTTTGCACCCTTTGTTATATACACATGTTGTGTTTCTAATATAAATACATTTAATAAAGTCAAATACAAATAAGGCAACAAGAGAAGTATCCTACACTTCTCTTTTGTAAAGTAAATCTGAACAGCCGATATGGGCATCTACATCAACTATATGATTTGCCTGAGAAGCTGGAGAGGACAAAAAAAAAATATATATTTTTGTTATTTTTGTTATTATTTTTATTTTTATTTTATTTATTTGTGGCGGACGTAATTCTTTCGTGGCGGGCTGCGACAAATAAATTAATGTGTGGGAAACCCTGCACTGTTCCTATGGTCACCGTAGTGTGTTGTAACTTGTTCATCTATTAATGACCAAACTTTGTCTTGTGAACAACAAGTTTATATGCTCAAACATTTATTCCTCCCTCTATGAATGCATCCAAACATGTTGTCTTTTTACGTTTACCTGAACATCATTACCCAGCACCATCTGCTGGTCACATTGTGTATCACAGTCAGTTTAGCTGCATATCATGACGTAGTATGTCACTCAAAAGTGTAGATCTTAACCATTGGAATCATTTCTATAGTTAGAAAATATCCATACAACATGAAATGTTAATCATGTTGTATTATGCCAAGGTAGCCCTGTCAACTGCCTTTTTTATGTTGTTTTGCAAGGCCCGTGTCACGTGACTTCAAACTTGACACCTCATTGGCTCGTTCTGAGACTGCTCGATTGCTTTAGTCTTGATTTGCCAGAAGTGCTCTTGCTTTCTGAAGCAGCAAATTTTTCAGCACAGAATTTTTTTACACTAAAATTTTTCACACTGAATTTTTATATGTAGAATTTTTTACACATCATTTTCATATATATATGATTTTATTTTATTTTTTTATTCGGTTGTGTTGATGCATATTGTGACATTGGGTATATCAATTTATTTATTGACATTGTCTGCACTCTCACGTAAATGTAATTTGCACATATTCCCTTAAGCTAATGCAGTGTTGTCTCTGTTGCTCTGACTTAGGTCAGTGAGAGGCCGTTATCCTGATGACACACCTCTGCCCACTCCATCCTACAAGTACAACGAGTGGGCCAATGACAGGAAGCATTTAGGCTCCACCCCTCGTTTATCTCAAGGAAAAGGTACTGTCTTTGTGTTTCCCCTTAGCTGGACAACACTGAGAGGGCGGGGCAAGATAGAGACTACACACAGTAACATTTCACAAACTTTCAGGAAAAGAAAGAACAGAGGACTTTAAATTAGTTCTCAGTCTAAATTAAGATGTCATTGAATTATTGCGATTACTTCTCCACATCGCTCCTCAATATGCCATACAGAGAGTAGGTGAGCATTTTTAAACATGTAGAGACAGAAAGGACATGTCATATTTAGTTACTTAAACGGACTGTTTGCAACTTGTTTAAAGTTAAATTTTTCCACAATTATAGAATATATTTAATAGGTAACGTTTTGTGACAATCAGAAAGTTAAGCTTGGTGAAACACTTATGCACAGATCAAATTAAAAAAATGTTTTACACTGAATTTATTTAAAGGCCTACTGAAATGAATTTTTTTTATTTAAACGGGGATAGCAGATCAATTCTATGTGTCGTACTTGATCATTTCGCAATATTGCCATATTTTTGCTGAAAGGATTTAGTAGAGAACATCAACGATAAAGTTGCAACTTTTGGTCGCTGATAAAAAAAAGCCTTGCCTGTACCGGAAGTAGCGTGACATCAAAGGTTGAAAGGCTCCTCACATTTCCCCATTGTTTTCAATGCAGCTAGAGCGATTCGGACCGAGAAAGCGACGATTACCCCATTAATTTGAGCGAGGATGAAAGATTTGTGGATTAGGAACGTTAGAGTGAAGGACTAGAATGCAGTGCAAGACATATCTTTTTTCGCTCTGACCGTAACTTAGGTACAAGCTGGCTCATTGGATTCCACACTCTCTCCTTTTTCTATTGTGGATCACGGATTTGTATTTTAAACCACCTCGGATACTATATCCTCTTGAAAATGAGAGTCGAGAACGCGAAATGGACATTCACAGTGACTTTTATCTCCACGACAATACATCGGCGAAACACTTTAGCTACGGAGCTAACGTGATAGCATTGTGCTTAACTGCATATAGAAACAAAATAAATAAACCCCTGACTGGAAGGATAGATAGAAAATCAACAATACTATTAAACAGTGGACCTGTAAATACACGGTTAATGCTTTCCAGCCTGGCGAAGGTTAACAATGCTGTTGCTAACGACGCCATTGAAGCTAACTTAGCAACCGGACCTCACAGAGCTATGCTAAAAACATTAGCTATCCACCTACGCCAGCCAGCCCTCATCTGTTCATCAACACCCGTGCTCACCTGCGTTCCAGCGATCGACGGTGCAACGAAGGACTTCATCCGATCACAGATGCGGTCGGCGGCCCGGAGACGGAGAAAGTTAAGGTGAGTTCGGCGGCTAGAGCGTCTGCTATCCATCTCAAAGTCGTCCTGGTTGTGTTGCTGTAGTCCGAGGCTAATACACCGATCCCACCTACAACTTTCTTCTTTGCAGTCTTCATTGTTCATTAAACAAATTGCAAAAGATTCACCAACACAGATGTCCAGAATACTGTGGAATTTTGAGATGAAAACAGAGTTTTTTGTATAGGATTTAATGTGTCCGCATACTTCCGTTTCAACGATTGACGTTACGCGCATACGTCATCATACATAGACATTTTCAACCGGAAGTTTAGCGGGAAATTTAAAATTGCACTTTATAAGTTAACCTGGCCGTATTGGCATGTGTTGCAATGTTAAGATTTCATCATTGATATATAAACTATCAGACTGCGTGGTCGGTAGTAGTGGGTTTCAGTAGGCCTTTAACTATATTTTTGCATCTGAATTTTGTGAGCTGAATTTGTATGCTGACAATTGCATTGAAAAAAAAGTATAAAAATTCTGTGTTAAAAAAAAAATCAGTGCTGTAAAATTTGCTGCATCAAAAAGCAAGGCTCACTTACGGTAAATTAAGACGGGTTTGAAGTCATGTGACACAAGTCTTGCAAAACAGCATAAACAAGACAGCTAACTGGGCTACCTGGGCATAACACAACATAATTAACATTTCAATGCGGCCCGCTAAATATTTTCAAACTATAGGAATGATTTCAATGGTGAGAATCTGCACTTTTGAGTGACATATGAAATGAAGCTCTGCTTCATGCAGACCAGGCACGAACAAAGCTTGTTGACAGAGCAAAAAAGCCTGATAGCGAGTGTCAGGCAAAGGCAGATTTTTACAACAAAGTTCTGCAGAACAGTCATATTTTTACAAATAAGTGGATGTTTTTTACCCTTGGCATTTGTTTCGCCATGTACTTTGTTGTTCTTGCTCGATTATATGAGATGTCTATGTCTTGCTTTTTGAATCAGCAAATTGTTCAGCACAGAATTTTTTTATTTTTTAACTGAGTTTTTAGACACTGAATTTTAAAACACAGAATTGTTTTTAATGACATTGTCAGCTGTTTGATGTAAAACAATTCAGTTCCCAAAATTCAAACGCAAAAAATTCAGTAAAATAAATTCAGTGTCCAAAAAAGCTTTTGTAATGAAGACATAAATTAACATCAATATTAGCTTTATTTTGGCACCACCCACAAGAGATATCTTAGAATATGAAATGATTAAAAAACGGATGCAAAGGGCACCGTGTAGAGTTCGAACAGGTAAGCAAGACCATAAATCACTCCAAACATCGTTGTTGAGCTGTGGCCTAGTACTGTTTTTCAATGCGTATGCGTATCCTGAAAGTTTGTACTCGGAGAGAGCGGGTCACAATGATCGAACGCCAGCACCCTCTAAAATCTGTATCATTCATTCATTCGTTTTTCACTATAAACACAAAATAACAACTTGTTTTTTCAATATTTGGTTTCAGTCCCAAAACGAAAAAACAATAACACATTGTTTTTCCAATTTCCGATTTTGTGCACAATTGGAAAATGGCCAAAATGGATAATGGGCGATTTTACTTATTTTTTGCAAATTCAATTGAGGCACCAAGTTTACCCGGAAGTAGTTTTAGGTGGATTTGGGGTTGCAGGTGAAAAAAAAAAGTAGAAAAAGACAGGAGGACTGAGGTCTAAATGAAGTTGAAGTTATGGGATGCCTTTTTTTTACCTAGCCAAACATTGAAAATGTTGTATATGCAGTACACAAATAGAAAAATATGCATTTTTAAAATATCCATGTTTGTCTGGATATAGCCCTGATATTCGGCGAAACTCCATGTGGAACAAGACATTATGTTGCACTACCATTTCCTTATAAAGAGATAGAAATAAGCGCCTTTTTAGCATTCCAGTTCAGATTTGTTGTTTCCTTTTTCAGATATTTATCCACATTTGTTACTGCTACTTCGAGTGATTCTAAATTCACTCTTTATATTGTGTAATTAACAAGGCCCTTAGGTACCTGCTGCCATCAATCAAAGTTTAATTATACAGCCCTTAATGATAAATGTCTCAAAGGGCTGCACAAGCCACAACGACATCCTCTGCTCAAATCCCACATCAGGGCAAGAAAAAACTCAACCCAATGGGAACAACGAGAAACCTTGAAAAGGACCGCAGATGTGGGGATCCTCACCTGGGTGACCGGTGCAATGAATATCGAGTGGATACAGTTAATAATGTGAAAGTCCAGTCTATTGAAAGACCAGCAGGGGATCATATTGAATTGAGACAAGTCAGCAGTGCAGAGACGTCTCCAACTGATGCAAAGAGAAGTGGTTCATCTTGGGTCCCGTCTTTGAACAGCTAGCGCGTCATCTGTGGAGGCTTATCTATGGTCATCTGATAACCTCTCCATGCAGAAAATGGGGGCAGAGCAGAAAAGAGAGACAGCAGATCAACTGGTCTAAAAGGGGGTCGCATCTTAAGTGCACAGGAAGCCAGTATAAAATTATATATATATATTAGGGCTGCAACAACTAATCAATTAAATCGATTAAAATCGATTATAAAAATAGTTGGCGATTAATTTAGTCATCGATTCGTTGGATCTATGCTATGCGCATGCGCAGAGGCAATTTTTTATTTTAAAATAAAACATTTATTTATTTATTTTATTTTTTTAAATTTTTATAAACCTTTATTTATCAACTGCAACATGTACAAACAGCTGAGATACAATAATCAAAATAAGTATGGTGCCAGTATGCTGGTTTTTTTTCCAATAAAATACTGGAAAGGATAGAAATGTAGTTTGTCTCTTTTATCCGATTATTAATAGATTAATCAAAGTAATAATCGACAGATTAATCGATTATCAAATTAATCGTTAGTTGCAGCCCTAATATATACATACATATATATGTGTATCTAATATCTTCATAAGATTATTGTACTTTGAGTGACGTAAATGATTGTGATCTGTAATTGCCGCTAAGCCGGCCTTTTTTGTGAACACGCTCAGCATGACAAGATTATGTGTATCAAGGTATTATCCAGTTTTGTATTTATATTACATCTTCAATTTTTGGTTAGTTTAAAATAAAGACATCCCATAACTTTAACTTGATTTAGACCGCTCGAAGGGACAAGCGGTAGAAAGATGGATGGATGGATGGATGGGTCTTCCTGTCTTCTGCTATGTTTGTTTACCTGCAAGCCCAAGTCCACGTAAGACTTCTTCCGGGTAAACTTGGTGTTTCATTTGGATTTGCAAAATTAAAGTTAAATTGTCTGTTATTCGTTTTGTCCATTTTCCAATTGCGCACAAAATCGGAAATTGGAAAAACTTGTTTTTTGTTTTGTGTCTGGAACCAAATCTTGTAAAAACAAGTTATTTAGTTTTTTTTTGTTTTAGTTTTATATTAAAAAAATATTAAACAAATGATACCCAGATTCTCTAAACACCTTTGTAACTGTGACATGCAGCAGCTTTTAAGAAAAAGAACAATGTATAGACCTGTATTATATTAAATGTTTTGTAGCACAGAGGCGCTAATGCTATTTTGAAGCTTTACTGCAAACATGTCGACAGTAGTGTTCAATAACACCTCCGTAATCGCAGGCTTGCACACACGTAATAATGGCTTTCAACTCTAGCAATTGCAAATGGCAAGGTGCAATCAAACACCAGATTTCCAAACGTCATCATCTACACTGCAACCAGACTGTTGAGTATCCTTAAAATACAACTTTTGAGATCTCGTACTATATAAAAAGGAAAATAATATAACTTGAGGGTGCCGCAGTGCCAGTATTTAATACAGGGAAACCCTGCATTACATCATTAAACAATGGCATAAGGTAAACACAAAGAGACTTTCAAAACCAGTTTATCTCGAAAGACCTCTGCTAAAGGTCCTTACTTTGTTTACTTTAGGTAAAAAAGATGGCGAAGGTGGAATTTCATTTGAAAACAGGGATGAGAAAGAGCAATGGGAAGAAGATCAGAAGGTAGGAGTCAAGATCAATCGAATACAGTATGTTCCCTTGAATTGCTCATAGTCCCCATTAACCTTTTTGACCTACACTTTGCAGCAAGCAGACAGAGACTGGTACATGATGGATGAAGGCTATGATGAGTTCCACAACCCTTTTACGTCCACATCTGATGAGTATATCAAGAAGAGAGAGCAGATCCTTCAGAAGCAGACTCAGAAAAGGATATCTGCTCAGAAACGTCAAATCAACGAGGTAATTATATTCTATTGCACCGCGAGTGTGGAGTTTATGTTGTGTGTTATGTTTAACAAGTACGTTTCTCTGTTAATAGGACAATGAGCGATGGGAGACCAATCGTATGTTGACCAGCGGTGTAGTGCAGAGGTTGGAGGTGGATGAAGACTTCGAAGAGGACAATGCAGCAAAGGTTCACCTGCTGGTTCACAACTTAGTCCCGCCATTCCTGGATGGGAGAATTGTGTTCACTAAACAGGTATAGTAAGGTTACAGTAGTAAATCCAAAACAATGTTGAGCAATGTATACATTTATACAAGTAAAGAGTTTGTTCTAAATGTTTGTTTGCCTTTGTGCATTTGTCCTGTCGCTGCAGCCAGAGCCTGTCATTCCTGTGAAAGATGCCACCTCTGACATGGCCATCATCTCCCGCAAGGGCAGTCAGCTGGTTCGTAAACATCGTGAACAAAAAGAACGCAAAAAGGTAGGATGGTTCATTTAAAACACAACAATTGCTGAAAAATGTATCACATATTCATAAACACTACGCTCTTGAACACTTTCTAAACTTGTATGTAATTCTAACACATAAAATATTACTTAAGAATGATAATGGAAAATTAGCTGTGCGGTGAAGACGGCAGTGGCGGCATGACTCTTGTGTTCTTTTGAGTGAGGAACAAAGTTATGGAAAGTTGTTTAAGTCTTTTTAATAGACACTGCTGTCGTGGTCCTTATATTCCTTTTAACCTCTCTTATGGAGCAAAATGAAGATTCAGATAATAGCTGGTAATTGAGCTACCTTGTTTAGCATAGCCAATAGGAGATTCACCTTTTTAGGTAAGCATCTTCCTTTGGGGCTTGGATTCAGTGCCAGAAGCCTGAAGCCCGCTCTGGTCTGTCTGCGCACAGCAAGTCCGTGCTTTGCACAAAATTATTTGTAACCTAAACTTTAAACACACTAAACACAACAAATTATTCTGTGTGATTTTGCATATGATTTTGGGGATAGGTTGATTGGCAACCCTAAATTGGCCCTAGTGTGTGAATGTGAGTGTGAATGTTGTCTGTCTATCTGTGTTGGCCCTGCGATGAGGTGGTGACTTGTCCAGGGTGTACCCCGCCTTCCGCCCGATTGTAGCTGAGATAGGCTCCAGCGCCCCCCGCGACCCCGAAGGGAATAAGCGGTAGAAAATGGATGGATGGATGGATTTTGCAATGCTACTTTGTGAGTGACAGATGACAACAAGCGGCCACAACAGATAAAACAATATTCTTCAACAGTATTAAATTATTATTACGTCGGTTGAGACACTTTAAGGAGGACAAGATGTCTATCAATCACTTTATCGAACAAAACTGTTGTCACCACACCAAAAAATTATTAGCAAAAAAATACAATCTGGCAAAACTGGCCAAATTTTGCCATAAAAAACCATGCCAAAACCAACTTTGTAATCTTTCATATCAACAGCAGATTCTCATCTCTCTCTCTATGTTTCTCTCGCTCTCTCTCTCATAATACAACTTAAATAACATAGCGTTAAAGTTTGCTCATGATATAACAAATGTGATCAATGAAAGCGGTACAACTTACCTCCAAAGTAGGACCTCCACCCAGACATACAATACTCGTACATAGCTCAAGAAAAACAATATTTCTTATTGTGAGGCAACAACACTAAACCCTGTTCCACCCTGCTGTATATGGCAACTTGATGTCCAATAGTAACCATGCTGGAATCCAGCAAGAAAGAACAATTTAAGGCAAGCCTCAGGTGTTTGGAAAACTTTAAAAAGAGAAGCCGTCATCCACATCGTTGGTGCACCATGGCGAGGCTGCTTAAACAAAGCTGCTGCTTCAGGGATTTTATTGGATGAGGGGGAATTTCTACCTAAGCAAGATTTTTAACTGTGACAAGACCGGACTTTTTTGTTAAAAATATGCCAGAGGGGGCCTTTATTACAGCAAAGGAGAAAGCAGAACCAGGACAAAAGCCGATGGAGAACCGGAGTTTGTGCTAACACTAGCTGTGGCTGGAAAGTGACCCTAAGCATGTTTACCACTCCCAGACTGTTCAACAAATGCCACAAATATTCAAGGACACAATGTAAAAGGATTTTCCTTTTTTTTTTTTTTGTAGCAACATGTTTGGTAACATTATGGAGTGCTGCCCACCAAAGGGACTTTTGTGTGCGTGCGGACACATTGACAGTTAAGCTGGGTGTTGTTGTTGTGTTTGGATAAATAAAGAAATTGTTTTGCCATTACCTGCTGTGTACGGTGTCACATGGGCAAAGCCGCTTCACTTCTGAATAGACGACTTGTAATATCAAATAGATGTTATGATTAAACATGTACTGTATATAAAATACCTATTTTTCTAAATTTAAATAATATGTGATGCACTGAGACTGTAGTACAGTAAGTTAACCACAACAAGGTGAGGGACAACTGTAGAATACATGTAATATACCTACAATAATCAGATAAAGCACCAAAAGACCTTTTAATTTAATATCTAACTCAGTCACTCACGATCCTAAATTTTGTGTTAAGGGGGTTACCGTAACCTTTGTTACAAGATTTTATGTTGTTATTGTTGATATTGCCAGTATTTGCACTACCTAATCATGTCACTAAATAATAAATAAATAAATAAAACTAAACGGTAATTTTCCCAGTAACGCTTTAATTAAAACTGGTGCATAAAACAAAGAATGTTGAATCATGTTTAATGACATGATGAATATGTTTTTAGGCCCAACACAAACACTGGGAACTGGCAGGCACTAAGCTGGGGGACATCATGGGCATCAAGAAGACTGAAGAAGGTGCGGGAGATCAAGAGGTTGGCGAGGATGGCAAAGTAGACTACAAGTCAGTCTGGCTCTTTTAACTGGTTTATACTGTAGTTTTACCCACATAATTGTAACATCCATCTATTCTACCCTTTGTCTTCATTTTAAGTAATTTTTTTATAATCTCTTTTTACATTATAGAGCAGAGCAGAAATTTGCAGATCACATGAAAGAAAAGAGCCAAGCCAGCAGTGAGTTTGCTAAGAAGAAAAGCATTTTAGAGCAGAGACAATACTTGCCTATTTTTGCTGTCAGGCAGCAGCTTCTTAACATCATAAGGTATGCTTAATGACACTTCATACCACTCAACGGCTCCAAAACCTTCCACATCATTCACTGAAATTACATGATCAACCATGTCTGTCTGTGCTTTGCAGAGACAACAGCATAGTAATTGTTGTTGGTGAAACGGGCAGTGGGAAAACCACTCAGCTGACCCAGTATCTACATGAAGATGGCTACACCAGCTATGGCATGGTGGGCTGTACACAGCCCCGCCGAGTGGCTGCCATGAGTGTGGCCAAGAGAGTCAGTGAGGAGATCGGCACCAACCTTGGAGAAGAGGTGAGGCAGATGAACTGACTATACACACTTGGCTATAAGGTGTAGATGGAAATATCACAGTTTACGTTTTTGACTTGTTTAATTTGGATTTGTCCACATTATTAAATCAGATACATTTCTTAACACAAAGTAAAATGAAAATGTATCTACCAAAAATATGAATTACAATGTAAGGCTGCATATAACTAAAACAAATACTGTTTGCTGACATCAATGCCTTTGTTGGCACTTTATTTCCAAAGTTTGGATGGATGATATACAGTGTAAAACTGCATATCAACTGAATTGGTTTTGGTAGAATGTTGACATGGAAATTGATAATTGATTACGCTAACTCCAATAAACTGCATATTTCAATCGATAAAAAAAAACTGAAATCTTATATGACGCAGGTGGGCTACGCAATTCGTTTTGAGGACTGCACATGTGAGAAAACAATGATCAAGTACATGACAGATGGTATTCTGCTGAGAGAGTCACTAAGGGAATCTGACCTGGACCACTACAGTGCCGTTATCATGGATGAAGCTCATGAGCGCTCACTAAATACCGATGTGTTGTTTGGCCTGCTCCGTGAGGTCTGTTTGTATTTCCCAGAGCTTCTCTACTTTAAATACATGAAATGAAGGTTTGTTTTTGACATCTCTTTTTCTATTAGGTTGTATCACGACGCACAGACTTGAAACTCATTGTTACCTCTGCCACAATGGACTCTGACAAATTTGCATCTTTTTTTGGCAATGTACCTATATTCCACATTCCAGGAAGAACATTTCCTGTTGACATATTATTTAGCAAGGTATGTGTTGAGGCATTTGCTCCTTTGTTCCATTATTGTTACACTTCTATTACCTTTCAACACCATAATTGCTGTATTTTTTTGCAGTCATTTGTTCTGTTTTTTCTTGCTTAGACTCCTCAGGAAGACTATGTGGAGGCAGCAGTAAAACAGGCACTGCAGATCCACCTCAGTGGGTTGATGGGAGACATCCTTATTTTTATGCCTGGTCAGGAAGATATTGAGGTAAGGTACAGGGCGAGGCATATTGCCTATTTAATTGAATTAAATGCAATAGAAGAACATTTGACTTTAAAGTTATCAAGATCTTTTTTGTAAGACCACAATAATAAACATTTTGCTAGATTCATACATCTCTGACTGAGCAAAACTAAGTATTATTTGTACGGGCAGAATTTTAGATACTATAGGATATTCTGTTATTTATTAAGATATAATCTTGTTCTTATAGGTGACATCCGATCAGATTGTGGAGCGATTGGAGGATTTGGATAATGCGCCTGCTCTGGCTGTGCTGCCCATTTACTCTCAGCTACCCTCTGACCTCCAGGCCAAAATCTTCCAGAAGGTTTTTTTTCTTTTTTTATTTTTCATCATATTGCATATTTTGGGTTAGCTAAAGGAGTTTCCCTTATCAAATAGCCTGTTGTGTAATCATCATTAGTGACAAATCATGTTCTCCACCATTGTTTTCCACCCTTTTAAGGCTCCAGATGGAGTTCGGAAATGTATTGTTGCAACAAACATTGCTGAGACTTCCCTCACTGTGGATGGGATTATGTTTGTTGTGGATGCAGGATACTGTAAACTTAAGGTACTCCGAGCCTCCAGCCACCTTACAACTCTCTGGCTAAAAATATATTGTATTTCACGATTGTGATGAGCCTTTTGTTTTATGCACATATTAACAGGTGTTCAACCCTCGCATTGGAATGGATGCATTACAAGTGTATCCCATCAGTCAAGCAAATGCAAATCAGCGTTCTGGCAGAGCAGGGCGTACAGGACCAGGGCAGTGTTACAGGTATTGAATCTTCCTCTCCATTGTTTTTTAAAGCAAGGAAACACAAATTTTACTGTCAAGAGATTTTACTTGACCATTTGTTGACTGACAAACACGCATTTTGCAGTACATTTTACATTGTTAATGCCCAATAAGGTATGTCTTCATGAATATGATAGTCATACGATGAAGATCACACAAATTATAGTCCATTATTTGTCAACTAATGCTACAATAGAGGTGTTGGAACAGGTGCTTGAACCTTAGAGCATGCTTAATTTTTAGCTCTGACTGTGCCATATGCACTTAAAAGGGACCTATTATGCAAAACCAACTTTTCTTACCTATTGGTACCGTTATTTTTGTATTTGGAATGTGAATAAGCTCCAAAAATTTGAAATGAAACCATGGAGTCGTGCCTTCCTTCAAGCTTACTCCAAACAAGCTGTTTTGAGTTTGCACAACTTGTGATGTCAGCGGATATCTCCAAATACGGTCAAGGTTTACTAAAAGAGCTTTGCACAAGTCCGATAAGTTGTAGTCGATAAGTTCCTTATTTTTCTCTATCATCATGTTGTAGGGTCGACTGACTCATACATGCACATGCATCCTCCGCTGTTGAGATTTCTAATACAAATTAGCGTATAGTTCGTACTCTGTCAGTAGACTCATAATGGAGGCGCTAAAAACTACAACATGGCTGACGCGGAGGAGATGCAATCAAAGTGCAGGCACATAAATAAGATTGCCCACCAAACGGCGCATACTTAAGAGACAGTCAGAAACTGGTATGAAGATGGTCTTTAACCTGCTTGGACCTGGCGTCCGCATATGTGGGCATCACATTTTTAGTTGTGTGGACCACAATCATACTTGCCAACCTTGAGACCTCCGAATTCGGGAGATTGGGGGGGCGGGCTTAAGGGGGGGGAGTATATTTATAGCTAGAATTCACTGAAATTAAAGTATTTATTATATATATATATATATATATATATATATATATATATATATATATATATATATATATATATATATATATATATATATATATATATATATAGTACAGTAAACAGTAACGAAAACACAGTTGTTCTACTAACTGTACTTTTCTTGCTGCTTACTTAAAAAAAAAAAAAACCCTTACCTTTCACTATTTGAGTAGCTTTTGTTCTGCCATTTGAGTACTGGCGAGCGATCTCTGAATCCGGGAACATATCCTTCACGGATTTGTTGAAAACATCCGCAAATGAGAACGGAATGTTGCTTGCAAGGTGGCCCATAATACTGGGCTGTGACCAGCCTTGTGCTTCTCTGACCGTTCATGATTGACTATATCCATTTGGCCACCGTGTTATGGGTAATAGATAAACCTATGGATAACGGAGACATATATAATAGTCTCCTTTTCAGGTGAGAGGACGCTAAAGGCAGTGCAATATTGTTTGTCCGGCTGGAAATTTTAGATCGTACAACTTGCCGTAGTTTTGAAGCAATGCATGATGGGAATCCGGATGTTGTGTGTCAGTGTATGAACTTGCCGGCTGGAATAAACACATGCTGAGAAATAGTTCCGTGCCTGCCTACTTTATGGGTTATAGATAAACCTATGGATAACGGAGACATATATAATAGTCTCCTTTTCAGGTGAGAGACGACGTTAAAGGCAGTGCCTTTAAGGCACGCCCCCAATATAGTTGTCCGGCTGGAAATCGGGAGATTTTCGGGAGAATGGTTGTCCCGGGAGGTTTTCGGGAGAGGCACTGAAATTCGGGAGTCTCCCGGAAAATTCGGGAGGGTTGGCAAGTATGACCACAATACAACATTCTCTACAAGACCCTGGTTTCCACTTTCAAGGACATTATACTGCCATTTAGTGGTGGAGAAAGAATATACCACATCACATGTTCGATTTAAGATGGCAGAAAACAACTTTAACCTTTTTTTGTTTATATACTTACTGGGTTCCAAAGAGCCCACACAGCCAATATACTGCATATTAAAAATGCATGCCACTCAAGATTTCAGGTTTTAGGACACTACAACATACCGGTAATCTATGCAAAATTTTGACCAAAGAACCACCATTACATGTTATATAGACCACAAGGAAGTATTTTAAATGTAGGAAAACTATCATAACATGTACCATTTACCGGTAAGTTGCAATCTCAACTTGTTACAAAATGAAGAGTACAAGCTGCCACACAGCTTTTACTCTTCATTTACACATTTACTAATGTGTTAGTGTTACATACTATGCAGCATATGCTCATACCTAGTCAAGAGCTATAGTCAAGAATGATTAATAATATATTCAACCATGTCTAATGTCTCCCTAATCAGGCTCTACACTCAAAGTGCCTATAAGAATGAGATGCTAACCACCACCATACCAGAGATACAGAGGACCAACTTGGCCAACGTAGTCCTGTTGTTGAAGTCACTCGGTGTTCAGGATTTGCTTCTCTTCCACTTCATGGATCCGCCACCTGAAGACAACATGCTTAACTCCATGTACCAGCTCTGGATCTTGGGAGCTCTCGATAACACTGGTGGGGACTACACATTCAATATACTGTAGCTTTGTTGCATTTTTCTTATTGCTGGTATTCCGACAAGTGATTTCTTCCCGCATGGGAAGAAATCGGTTGAAACAGTTTGTACAGCCGAAAACAACGCAAGAATAGGGCATTTTTCTTCAAGAAAGGCTGAACGGCTCCTAGTACCCATTGATAATAGACGCTGGCTTGACAACCACACACATTCTTTAAGCCTGCCGTGACATCATTTTGAATCCAAGCAATTCGATTCTGTTGGTCTACTTATGTTGTGGCCAATTAATTAAATAATAGTAGTTGGTGTAAAATACCGTATTTTTCAGAGTATAAGTCGCATCGGCTGAAAATGCATAATAAAGAAGGAAAAAAACATATATAAGTCGCACTGGAGTATAAGTCGCATTTTTTGGGGAAATGTATTTGATAAAACTCAACACCAAGAATAAACATTTGAAAGGCAATTTAAAATATAAATAAAGAATAGTGAACAACAAGCTGAATAAGTGTACGTTATATGACGCATAAATAATCAACTGAGAACGTGCCTGGTATGTTAACGTAGCATATTATGGTAAGAGTCATTCAAATAACTATAACATATAGAACATGCTATACGTTTACCAAACAATCCGTCACTCCTAATCGCTAAATCCCATGAAATCTTATACGTCTAGTCTCTTACGTGAATGAGCTAAATAATTTTATTTGATATTTTACGGTAATGTGTTAATAATTTCACATAAGTCGCTCCTGAGTATAAGTCGCACCGCCAGCTAAACTGAAAAAAACTGCGATTTATAGTCCGAAAAATACGGTACTCTATTTTACATTTAAAACAATTAGCCTGATTAGTACAATCATTAATTTAATAATAATAATTATATTTTTTACAATCCTTAAAATATTAGCAAATTGAAGAAAGTATCATACATTCTTTACCTTGATTTTAAAATACTAGTCCGTGATAAACGGTGACATCTAGTGGTGAGATTACAGATTTGTCTCCAACGTAATCAATCATCTCATGCCATCCTAATTCCATCCTTAAGTGATTGGTTTCTTAAAATTATTTATTATGATATTTCAAACACCATGTGTTTGAATTTGACTTTGACTTGGTGAAGCATGCTGAACTAGTACCGTTAATGATTATTCTTTAAGCTCCCTAGTATGTAATTCAATCATGACTGTTTTGTGCTTTAATGTCTTTTATTATTTCTCCCTCATTGCTGCTTCAAAGCCCCTACATCTTGTCACTGACGAGTCTGGTATAAACATAGAGTCTGCAAGCAAGCCTAGATGAGCTAGTTGAAGGTTTAGTCATTGGAGTAATTGCCTGGTAACTGATCCCGTGTTTGATTCTACTGCTCTGGCCTCATTTCTGTCTCATCCTTAGCCAGATTCCAAGGGATTTAGGGATTTGTGGATAAGGAGGTACTTTTGATGATTCCCTGTATGGTGTGTTAACAGCAGATTATCGCTGATTAAGCCTTACCTGCCCCAACTCGGCAGCTCTGCTTCCCTGCTTCTCCTCTGTGTAAGCTTCTCAGACATTGTCGTCAAATCATTCAAATCAGAACAGGCAACGTTTTTTTTCCTTTAATCTCACTCCGTTTTCTAGATGCGAGTATTCTGCAGTGTTAGCTCATCCCCCTCTTGTATGCTAAAAAGTCTAATTATTCCGTTTTCCAATGTTTAACATGCTTTTGATGGAAAACAGTCTTAAAATTGGTCTTGTCCCATGTTCACATGTCATAAACTTAATCATTCTGGAAGTGTGACTTCATGACTATGCACTCAGGTTCCTTGACACCAACCGGCCGTATGATGGTGGAGTTCCCCCTCGACCCAGCCCTGTCCAAGATGCTGATTGTGTCTTGTGATATGGGCTGCAGCGCTGACATCCTCATCATTGTTTCTATGCTGTCTGTGCCAGCAATCTTTTACAGACCCAAGGTTTGAAACTGCAGTTTTTTGTTGTTTGTTGTTCACCTAATGCATGTAAACTTAGTCCGAAAGTGGCATTATTGGACAGAAAATAAAATACAGTATGTAGCAGTAATTGTCTCAAGTGGTTGTCCAATCGGATTCCACTGTCATTCCATACGCTTCTTACAGCCACTAGAAGGCTCATTTGCATTGTACAGTATCTGTGGACTCTTATAAGTCCTGGTCGATCAACAAGCATTTCTCTTTGTAACCACTCAACACCTATTAAGTTGTAGTTTTAATTACACCTCATTTAGTAGTTATATAACCCTTTTGCAGTTTTAAATGATAGTCTGCAGTGGATGTTTGTAAAATATATATATATTTTTTTAGTAATATATAAAGTTAATCTAAAACGGCTTACTACTATATCTATGGCTTGTATGTGCGTTTGTGGTATATGTAGGGCCGTGAGGAGGAGAGCGACCAGGTCAGAGAAAAGTTCTCCGTGCCAGAGAGTGACCACCTGACATACCTCAACGTCTACATGCAGTGGAAAAACAACAATTATTCCAGCATCTGGTGCAACGATCATTTTATTCACACCAAGGCTATGCGAAAGGTTAGACTCCCAGATATTATGTGACAATGAAGGCACACTGACCTCACACACACACACACACTCTGTTCAGCTTCACAACAAATCGTTTTCCTTTGTGTAACACAATACAGTTTGTGATGACATTAAAAAGCCAATCTAAATGTAGAAAATTAATTCTGTAAATATTTTACTATGCTCATTTTTCAAAGAACTCAGTTTTGTAGCAACCAGAATAATTTTGTAAAATAATTAAAATATAAAATGCAGAGAAAATGTTTATAAGGTGTTAAAATGTCCAAAAGACACATTCTCTTAATTACTGTGAGAACATTCTAGCAACATTTAATTATCAAATATGTGATATTGTGACAGGTGCGTGAAGTGCGCTCCCAGTTAAAAGACATAATGGTGCAGCAGAGGATGAACCTGATATCCTGTGGTTCAGACTGGGACATCATCAGGAAATGCATCTGTGCTGCTTACTTCCACCAAGCTGCCAAGCTCAAGGTACTTTAGTTCTTTCTCATCAGGTGCAACAGCTTTAATTTTGCCAAATTTACAGCAACCATGATTACATAGTGCTGTTAAAATGCCAAACGATGATTCACAAGTTGACTTAAAATATGACTCATGATCAGTTGACTTTTACTTGCTCCTTAGATTTATGGCAGAAAGACAAATAAATTCCACTTTACCTTTGATGAAATAGCAAATACACTTCATATCTACTATTCCTGGTTTCTTTGTTTGACAAATATTCACATTATTTCCTCTAATCTATAGAATGTCTTACCTCCTAGGGCATTGGTGAATATGTCAATGTGAGGACTGGCATGCCATGTCACCTTCACCCAACCAGCTCCCTGTTTGGTATGGGATACACACCCGACTACATCATCTACCACGAGCTTGTGATGACCACCAAGGTGAAACCTCTCATCTCATACTGAACTCCACAGTGTATAGAACTACTTAACTTATGATGATTCTAATCTGATTTTAACACACTTCCTTCTGGTCTAAAAAATATGTATTGTATATGCTTTGGTGTAAATTTTGCCCCGGTCACATTTTTTTTTCAAGTGTGTCTGTCTGCAAAGTGGTTTGTCCTTTTAGATGCAAATGAATGCGTACGCCACGCCCCTGTACACTGTTAAAATATATTTTGAAGACAATCATCACAATTATAAATAAATAAATGATAAATAGGTTATACTTGTATAGCGCTTTTCTACCTTCAAGGTACTCAAAGCGCTTTGACAGTATTTCCACATTCACCCATTCACACACACATTCACACACTGATGGCGGGAGCTGCCATGCAAGGCGCTTACCAGCAGCCATCAGGAGCAAGGGTAAAGTGTCTTGCCCAAGGACACAACGGATGTGACTAGGATGGTAGAAGGTGGGGATTGAACCCCAGTAACAAGCAACCCTCCGATTGCTGGCCCGGCCACTCTACCAACTTCGCCACGCCACGCCGTAATAGTACATGGTATAGTGATAAACCGCTGCAAAATTCCAGACGGTTAGTAATACGGGTTGAATTTTTAATAACCGAAAAAACTTCATTTATTTATGCATTTTAAGCAACACCGATTGAAACAGAGTTGCAGCAGCGCATGCGCACTAGCGCCATTTGGCTTTAGAAAACATGGCAGAAACTCCATGGACCTTGCTCCTGACATTTTCCCTTCGAGTAAACGATGCCAATCGCTTTTTTTCACTCCATTTCACTCTTCATTTCCATGGAGTCTCGGCGTGCGTTTAAGAGCGCACTGCTGTTATTAGATTGTGACAGGTGTGGACAATATTGGAGACAGACACATTTGTCCCACACAAAAAATATACAGCGGAGGAGAAAAATATTTGATGTTGCTATCATTTTCTCAACACACCGTCCTTCACTCAGCTGCTGTGACTGAGAGTTTCCATGCAGCAGTCGGGGAACATCGCCACAACTTGTTTATAAAATCTTGCCGTTTGTTTACTGGGATGGTCACTCGTACTTTATTTAACTGCTAACTTTGTCAGTGTTACAAAAACAGCAATACGAGCTCAAATGTTATGTGATCTCATAGTATTGAACACAGGCTGTGAAGTGTCAACACAATGTGTTGTCAGGCACAAAAATTGTGTATTAGATGTCAGGGGTATCACTCCAGTTTATTTTTGTTGGCTAAACTGTTGCACTGAATATTTTACTTTATCTCTATTGGCCAGACTGCTTTGTGTTTTATATTGTTTTCAAAAAGTAAACACCATGTTTTTTACATTACTTGTGTTTTTTTTCATTTTACAAAGTTATTACGGTACTTTAAAAAACATTCATGTGACATAGCATTTTGTTAATGTTTTATGATGTATAGACCCCAGCACAAGCGGTAGAAAATGGATAGATCGATATTTAATTCCTATATGACATATTTCTGCTCAAACACTTAATGGATCTGTCCCAATACAGCATGTACATATACATACATTTAGTACCGTATATATCCATGTACACAAAATGTACGTAACTAAAAAAAAATACTTCTCTCTTTACCTAACATAATGAATAATTGTGATTTAATTGTGATTTCAATATTGATCAAAATTAATCTTTATTATTTTAGCCATAATCGTGCAGCCCTTTGTGTAAGACTAGGTCTTATATATGAACACTATTTTAACCATATAGACAAAAAGTGCAGTTACGTCTTATGGCCATCAGGTGCCATCTTGCAAAATTCTTACATGTGTTGGTGCTATCTTGCGCAATTTTCACATTTATTTTTATTTATTTGGTATTATTTTGTTTCTGCTGTATTACTATAATGCCTGCACATTCAATTTTTACTTGAGGTACATGAAACAGTGTTGACAATAATGTTTCTTCTTCTTAAGAAATCATTTTGAATGTGTTGAAAGGGATCAGCGGTAGAAAATGGATGGATGGATGTTTGTGTTTGTTAAAATATTTCAGTTTAAGTATTACATTTAAAAATACCATGATATTAATGATAACCCTAATTAATTTTGGTCATTTGAACCATGATAAGACATTTTCATATGTGACATCCCTAATCACAACTAGACATTGTCGAAAATAAACTTCATAGCATGTCTCACTGCATGTTGAATATTGCAGTTATTGTGTGCATGCCACGGTTAGATAATCATAATACCTAAGCCATGTATGCAGCTGACAGTCTCAGCAAAGTGGAGAGAGCAGAGAGAAGAGGAGGAGGCAGGTAGAGAGCATGTACTAGAATGCCCACGTCCGTCACATTGTGATGTCACGAATTGCTCACTGTTAAAAAAAATACTCCAAAACACAGTGTTCAGAGGCATCCAAAACTGCTTGCAGCCTCATGTCCGTACGCATGAACCTTATAATTTGATGTGTTGGCATTGTTTAACACGAGTATCCACCATTGTAACAACATTTGTAAATCAGAAGAGAATAAACTCATCATAGGTCCCCTCTAACATTTTCTGTGTGGGTTTTCAACTCTTGTGATTTGTCTTGTAGGAGTACATGCAGTGTGTGACTGCAGTGGATGGAGAGTGGCTGGCAGAGCTTGGACCAATGTTTTATAGCGTCAAACAAGCTGGAAGAAGTAGACAGGTAAGGCCATACAAACCGTTTCAGTGCTAGTTGTATTTCTAGTCTATGTCTCTGAATTTATATTCTGTTATTCTTAATAGCTCTTGCTTTCATATTTGTGCATTAGTTTGGATATAAGTATTGGTGTTCTAATTAAATAAAATCAGTCAATCAGGACTTAGTTCCTCCTCAGTTTTATCTTTTTACCATGGCAATAACACTTTATCCTTTCAACTTTGTGGGAACAGTTAGGGGAAGACCTTTTTCTGTTCCCAGTGCAGAAAGAGTGGTCCACAATGGTAGGGCTTTGCAGAAGTTTGGTGTTGGAGAACAAGAGAGCCTTGACCATAACCGCATCAAAAACTTTTTGTGATAAACAACAGATGTTGTGAGCCGGCAGGCCTTCTCTGACACAGGGGAAACCAATTCTGTATCATCTTCCATTGAGTAGTTTTAAAGTTATCAAGAGTTGATTCGGCTTGCTATCTTTTCTTCTTGTGTACCACCTCCAGGAAAACCGTCGACGTGCCAAGGAGGAGATAACCAACATGGAGGAAGAGATGTTGCTGGCTCAAGAGCAACTACGAAGCCGCCGAGATGAGCAGGAGAGGAAGAACATTGGGACTGTTAAGTAAGTCAGCGACCATTACACTGACGCTCTTCCTCAACAATAGTTCCGTATAACCCCCCCTCCATTCTTTGTGTGCGGTTGAGATAGATGGAACCGTTTCATTTAGCCACCTCGCCCTCCAGTCCGTATTCACCCTCCTTTCTCCTCTAACTCTCTCACTCTTCATGATGAGCTTTTCTCACCTCTGGTCCCCGCAGACGAGACAAAAAGAAATAATATTGACTCCTGGCTGACCCCCATTACGGCAGCAATTTAAATTGGGACCTAGCAAAGAGCAGAAAAGCAGGGGAACCTTCATTTTTAAATTAGAGCAAAAAATTAATTTCACACATTCCTGGGCTTTACAGAGAGAAATACGGTTTTAAAGAGAGATTTAAAAAGAACTTTATTGTTAATTAACAAGGTAGTTTATCTGCATTGACGTAACCACATTTCAGTGGAAAATAATCACACTAGAGGAAAGGGATTAAGAATTAGATTTAGGTAGGAGGTAGGATGTGTGATGATGACTGTGGTGGGATCTCCTGGGTCTCACCAGCCCAGAGTAACTGTGACTTGCGTGTATTATTATTATTATTTTTTACCACTTCCTAATACTTTGTACGCCTTCATAATATGGCTGCTCCTCACCTGTCAGCTGCTACTCACATCACATTAATGATATGAAGTAGTCTGTTCTTGTTGTGTGTCATCTGAAGTGAAAGGTTAGGTCCTTTAGTAAGACAGGACACTTTAAAGTGCAGCTGCAAGCAACTATCATCAACCTCCAACTTTCTTTTATGCTCACATCTCAGTATAGTCATCACTTCACAAATAGTTTCTCCTTAATGGGATCACGTTATGATTTATTTTATTTTTTTTACATTTAAAACGCTTGTGGTTTACATAACATGCAATGGGGGTTCTTTTGGTCAAACTTTTACATACATTATGTTATACAGACAGACTTTTTGACAGTCTCTTCAGGATGCGCCGTTTTGTGGGTGGTTTTACCTACTTGCCTCCACTTCGACTTCTTCTTCCCCCCTTCAGCCAAGTTGTTTTTAGTGCTTCCATAGCAAGTCTACTGATAGATTTAGTTAGAACTATACGCTACTTTGTATTAAAAATGGCAACAGCAAAGGATGCATGTGCATGTATGAGACATTCTTCCCAACAACAAGAGGAAAAGAAAAAGAAGGAGCTTATTGACTACAGCCTCAGACTACAATGGCAGACTCGCGCAAAGCACTTTGGGTAAATTTCTACCATATACAGAGAGATCCTTTGACGTCATAATTGGGAAAAAACGTCACAAATTGGAGCAAATTCCAAACGGCTTATTGTCTCTGCCATGGTTTGATTTAGAATTTTCAGGACCTATGCAGATCCTAAATACACGAAAAAAAGTACCAATACGTAAGAAAAGTTGGTTTTGAATAAACGGTACCCTTAAAACAACATGTTTTTGGCTGGCTGCAGTAATCGGTGTATATTTATGGTAGATGGTTATAAACTTTTCAGTTTCTTCCAGTCAGACAATCATATTTTAAGGTTAAAAATTAAATCTATTAAACCAAAATCTTGTGTGACTAGAATAAACTGAGAAGTATATTTAACAAGAAGACTTCATAAACATTTTTGAGCTACTGACACATGCTTATGCAAGGATCTAGTGGAAATTGTGTGAGAAGCACAATGAAAAGTTTTTCCAACCATATCAACTCAATAAGCACATGCCTCAAACAAAAATATCAGGAAGTGTACAGCATGACATCAGAGAAAGCAGGCTGAAGATGCATTCAATGTTGTTTCACAGCAGTCCTGTAGGTGGCGATATAGCATGCACTGTAAATGCATTACAAGGTTGTCCAATACAAACCAATACAAACCATCTCCACTTTAAGAATATATTTTCTTGTTTTTATCCTCAAGCTATAACAAGTTATTTTATAGGACACTTGCGTTTACAATTAAAGGAGAAACACCTTTTTACTTTTCTCTTTACCGCCTAGACCAGGGGTCGGCAACCTTTACCACTCAAAGAGCCATTTTGACCCGTTTCACAAATTAAAGAAAACAATGGGAGCCACAAAACTCTTTTGAAATTTAAGATGAAATAACACTGCATACAAAGTTGTTTTTTGCTTTGTGCTATGTATAAACCAGGGGTCTCAGACACGCGGCCCGTGAGACGTTATTTTGCGGCCCGCACCTTAGTATGAAAATTTAATGTTAGTGCGGCCCGCGAGTTTTATATGAATGCCGCTTGACAGCGTCATACTTGCCAACCTTCCCGATTTTTCCGGGAGATTCCCGTAATTCAGGGCTACTATCCTCTCGAACTTCTGCTGATTTTCACCCTAACAACACTAATAAGGGCGTGCCGTGATGGCACTGACATTAGCGCCCTCCACAGTCCGTACTAACAGCGTGCCATGTTGTATGCGGCCTCTGCCTGCACACGTAAGTGACTGCAAGGCATACTTGGTCAACAGCCATACAGGTTACACTGAGGCTGGCGATTTAAACAACTTTAACACTCTTACTAATAAGCGCCACAATGTGAACCCACACCAAACAAGAATGACAAACACATTTTGGGAGAACATCCGCACCGTAACACAACATAAACACAACAGAACAAATACCCAGAATCCCATGCATCCCTAACTCTTCCGGGCTACATTATACACCCCCGCTACCACCAAACCCCGCCCCCCCAACCCTGCCCCCCCACACATCACCTCGGGGTGTCGGCAAGTATGCAGCTGAGCCACATCAGAGTGATCAAAGAGCTGCATGCGGCTCCAGAGCCGCGGGTTGCCGACCCCTGGCCTAGACCTAAACTTTTTTTTTTAGTTCAGCATCTTTGATTACATAGAAAAGTGTTATATAATTAATTATTATGCAATGTCTGCTAGCTTTCATTGATTTGTACAATCATAGGTAGGAAAAAAACAATCCTGGATTCACAGTAAAATGTTATAATTTAATTTGATCAGGCTTTCTCCGCTGCTGCTCCTCGACTGTGGAATGCCCTCCCTGACCACCTGAGGGCCCCACAGACTACAGCTGTTTTCAAACAAAACTTAAAAACCTATCTTTAAAAAAATGTATATATAATTAAAAAAACAAATCTCTGTCGGTTCCCCTTTTGACCTTTGACATTGCTATATAATACTTTTTAAAAATTATTTATGTATTTTTATTAATTTATCACATTTTAATTATCTCTTGCTTGTCTATTCTCCCCTACGTAGCATTTTGAGATTTTAGAAATATTAAGTGTGTTATGAATAAAATTCATTATTATTTTTTAAATTGCACCCTACCAAGTTTGTTGAAAGTAGTTTGTATCAATCATATAAATGCAGGTGTTTAGTGCTTGCATATGTAAGTCTGTTGCATCACACTTGGTCAAATATGTGTTGCCAGCTTGTTTCCAACTTTTTTATGCCCTAACTTGCGGTTAAATATGCTCTTGCTCTTAACGAAGATGTATTTGAGCAGGAAAAAAACAGTTTTGCTCATATTTGTGTGTATTCTTACTTCTGTACGGTAGGTACCCTGAGAACATGCACATATGTGTTGGTGCACTCGGTTGTCAAGCTGTGTAGTTAAAGATGATTGATGATCCTCTCAAGAGGCTTCATCCTTTCATTCTTTCACTCTCATCACTCCTTGATGCCATCAGGCTCTCACGTGTCTTACTCTCGCCAGTCTTTCATTCATGCTCTCTTCTTTTTTTTTTATATCCTCACATCTCCTGCTTATTAGCATAGCTCTGTTTGCATAAGCAACAACAAGGAGTAAACACTTCCATTCAAAGCTTTTCTGTTTCAGGTCTGTGAGAATCTGCACACCGGGAAGACGAGAAGAGGCCCCCATGACACCTCGACGCACTCCTTCCCGCTTTGGACTGTAAAGCACCTTCCACAGGTCGGGTCCCGACTCGCCATCGGAGGAGCAAGCACAGTGCATACATGTGTAGTTTTAACTGCAGTGCATGTACAGGCCACTAGGGAGGGAACTTGTGTAAGACAAGGCCAGCTCCTTCAGCGACTGTACAATTACGAATCTGTACATTAATATTGGTTACAATATTAAACTGTCACAGAGGGCTTTTTTTAAATGTGCCCATGTATATACAAGGGGGAAAATTTAAATGTGTCCATTTGTCAGAAGATCTGATCCAGTTTTCATATTGGTCATCTTTGGGAGTCCTTGTATTTACCAGCTGCAACATCCTGTGTTGTTGCCACCGCAGCACCATCAAGAGCTGCTCCACACACTCGAGCACTGTTCTTTTTGTACTTGTGTACAAACGTGGTTGCTCTCTCCACCTCTGTCGCCATGCTCTGTGCTGCACACAGTTACCTTTGCCTCCTCTATGTGTGCAATGTGAATTCGCTCAGCTTTGCACCATTGCCACAGCACAATAAACAGCAACACTTTTATTTTCACGCCCAAGAGTAGTATCAGTTGTTTGTGTGCGTGAATGCTTCTGTTGATGAATAATGAATCACATGCTGCCCACAAACTGGGCTCCATATAAACTGGTCTAGCCTACAGCTCTGTGAAGCTCATATTCACTTTTTTTCTGACTTATAGGGGTAATATTGACTGAATGTTCCTGCAACCATTTTTGTAAAATGGAAAAAATAAATGTCAGCTATTTGTTTTTGTAAACCAAGCAAATGTTGTCTTTTATGTGCATTGAAAGCATCTCATGTAATGATGTTTAAATTATGCATGAGTGAGGCTCAGATGGTAGTGCAGCTGGCCAGAAACTCGAGGGTTCCTGGTTCAAATCAAGCTTCCGCCAGCCATAGTCACTGCCGTTGTGCCCTTGGCCAAGACACTTCACCCACCTTGCTCCCTGTGCCACCGACACTGGTGTACATGTAGCTTGAATGTAGGTAATGGGTTTTTCAGTGAAAGCGCTTTGAGTCACTCGAGAAAAATCTGAATCAGAAATACTTTAATAATCCCCGAGGGGAAATTAAGATTTTCAGCACAATCCCATTTAAAAGCAGACAAACATTACAGGGAGACAGAACAGGATTGCTGACAGGTCTGCCAACTTCTGGCACCCCTTACAAAAAAGGTGAGAAACAGGTAAACGCTGGAGAGGGGGAGGAAAAAAAATCAGTTGAAGCCTGGGCCAAGGAAGAAAAACCTCATAGCCATAGCACACAAACGTGTGTGTAAGAGGAAAACATCAAAGGACATTAAAGACATTCGCTAATGCAACTAGACACGGCCACAAAAGTAAAACAACAAAACAAAAACATACACACTGGTGGCCTCTGCGGTGTTCCACGCCATCGTCTGCTGGGGTGGGGGGAGCATGACCAGAGATGGGATCAGACACAGAAAAGCAACCCTCGGCCGCCCACCAACTCTCGGCCAGTGTCCAGTCCGCATAGATGAGTGAGGATATGTCCAAGGAGACCGAGGTGTCCGATACCTGCTCATTCAGCCAAGACACTGTGAAGATTGTCTGTCCCGGGCGCTCAGCGGCAGCTCCGCAGCCCTGTCTCTTCATCCGCATCTCCTCCAGTCTCTCCAAACAGACTCTGGTGTGGCAGAGACACAACAGCCATTGATACTGGTCTCCATGGCCAAAAGGCTCCTGGGAGGCAGATCCAGAAGTTCACAAAAAGTACAGCAGAAGTCAAGAAAGTGCCACCCTTTGTCACACAGTCCCAAAGGGTCCCGAACCAAAAGGCAAAAAAAAAAAAAAAAGCACTATAAAAATTGAATTCACTTATGTGTCCAAATATCTTTGGACAAAAAAAAGGTGTTTTAAATGTTTTTAAATGATTATTTAAAAAAACGTTGTAAGAGGGGTTAGTGCGTCTGCCTCACAATACAAAAGTCCTGGGTTCGATCATGCGCTCGGGGTCTTTCTGTGTGGAGTTTGCATGTTCTTCCTGTGACTGCGTGGGTTCCCTCCGGGTACTCCGGCTTCCTCCCACCTCCAAAGACATGCACCTGGGGATAGGTTGATTGGCAACACTAAATTGGCCCTAGTGTGTGAATGTGAGTGTGAATGTTGTCTGTCTGTGTTGGCCCTGTGATGAGGTGGCGACTTGTCCAGGGTGTCCCGCCTTCCGACCGTGTGCAGCTGGGATAGGCCCCAGCGCCCCCCGCAACCCTGAAAGGGACAAGCGGTAGGAAATGGATGGATGGATGTTTTAGCCAACATACTAAAAAATGTCATGACACCACAAAATAAAGGCTGTACCTATGAATGACAACACGGGTTAATTGTTTACTTCCTGACATCTACTGGAACATAATTTACTGTTTTGCCTGTCATTATATTTAGCTGGAATAAATACATAAACATGAAGTATTTTTCCATCACTTAAGAGAGTGACATTGTTTATTACTTGTGCTGTAGTTTTATATATAGGTTGTACTCGTATAGCGCTTTTCTACCTTCAAGGTACTCAAAGTGCTTTGACACTATTTCCACATTCACCCATTCACACACACATTCACACACTGATGGCGGGAGCTGCCATACAAGGCCCTAACCACGACCCATGAGGAGCAAGGGTGAAGTGTCTTGCTCAAGGACACAACGTACATGACGAGCTTGGTAGTAGGTGGGGATTGAACCAGGAACCCTCAGGTTGCTGGCACGGCCACTCTCCCAACTGCGCCACGCCGTCCCCTTATACCTACATCTGTTTAAATGCTAGCCTGCTAACACTCAGTAGGCTATGCTAGCAGGATAGCACCAAGTAACAATATTCATGACTAGAAAACATAACAGCAAAACTAAGTACAGAGAGTGCTAAATGTCCTGAATGAGTTGAGTATTTGGACTTTGGTTGAGAAATATAGGATTACAGTTGTCTAACTATATTGCGCTTCAAATCGCGGATGTAAAAAAAAACATTTTTCTGGCATATACATGATTTAATTTGGTTTGAATTAACTATTATTTTTAATTATACGTATTGCAGTACAGCATATGTCTTATTTTCCATTAGTAAAGTATATTGTGGCGATCAATAAATATATTATTCACCAAGTGGTAAGCCTACTTCCCTTTCCAGGCTAAGATTGACCAATGCTAACAATGCAGCGGCTAACCTTGGCACTATCTTCACCGAGACTATCTCAATTTGACCAACTTTCTGATGGTCATGGTCTTCATCTTAACAAATCGGTGAGACTCTGACGCGAGCGGTGTTAAAGGACAACAGCGGGTTGTAGCATCGCCGTCGGCGCAGCACTTCAGGCTAACTGAGAATGCTGTGAACTATCAGCAGCTGTTCAGCCAAAGTTAAGATGGAACTTTTTTGCTGCACTCCATCTTCAACATCAATAACAGCTTTGATGTGCTCCAGGTGGAATGACACCGCAGACTCGCAAAGCTAACACAGATTGCTAACGCAGCTAATAGTTAATAGATACGGCTGTCAAATTGACCAACCCTTTGCAGAACAATTTACACCCCTGGTTTCAGCACTAAAAGCCTTATTCTAAATGAAAGGAAATTATTTCCTTGTCTTGGTTGTGTTGTAGTGGCCGGGTGACTGCCATAGCAATGCCGCTTGGAGGATCCTCCGGGCTGTAATCCACAGTAGTATAAAAGGAATGTAAAGGTGACAATGAGTGTTAATTTCTCGTTTAGACTGCTCCAATATTGTTAAAACATGTATTTAGAAGGTAATACATAAACAATTTTGATGTCACGTCAGGGTCGCATTTTACTGCGTGGATCGTGGATCGTTCTCCCAGGATGCAGACGGAAAACTCCGAAGGCAAGGTACAGGTAAGAAAATGATTTAAAGGCCTACTGAAATAATTTTTTAAATTTAAACGGGGATAGCAGATCCATTCTATGTGTCATACGTGATCATTTCGCGATATTGCCATATTTTTGCTGAAAGGTTTTAGTATAGAACAACGACGATGAAGTTCGCAACTTTTGGTCGCTGATAAAAAAAAGCCTTGTCTATACCGGAAGTAGCGTGACGTCACAGGAGGAAGGATTCCTCACAATTTCCCGTTGTTTACAATGGAGCGAGAGAGATTCGGACCGAGAAAGCGACGATTACCCCATTAATTTGAGCGAGGATGAAAGATTCGTGGATGAGGACTAGAAGGACTAGAGAGGCAGTGCAGGGTGTATCTTTTTTCGCTCTGACCGTAACTTAGGTACAAGGTCTCATTGGATTCCACACTCTCTCCTTTTTCTATTGTGGATCATGGATTTGTATTTTAAACCACCTCGGATACTATATCCTCTTGAAAATGAGAGTCGAGAACGCGAAATGGACATTCACAGTGACTTTTCTCTCCACGACAATACATCAGCGAAGCTCTTTAGCTACTGAGCTAACGTGATAGCATCTGGCTCAAATGCAAATAGAAAAAAAATAAATAAATCCCTGACTGGAAGGATAGACAGGAGATCAACAATACTATTAAACCATGGACATGTAACTACATGGTTAATAATTCTCAGCCTGGCAAAGCTTAACAATGCTGTTGCTAACGACGCTGAAGCTAACTTAGCAACCGGACCTCACAGAGCTATGATAAAAACATTAGCGCTCCACCTACGCCAACCAGCCCTCATCTGCTCATCAACACCCGTGCTCACCTGCGTTCCAGCGATCGACGGCGCGACGAAGGACTTCACCCGATCACAGATGCGGTTGGCGGCTAGCATCGGCTAGCGCGTCTGCTATCCAAGTAAGTACTCCTTGTTGTGTTGCTACAGCCAGCCGCTAATACACCGATCCCACCTACAACTTTCTTCTTTGCAATCTCCATTGTTCATTAAACAAATTGCAAAAGATTCACCAACACAGATGTCCAGAATACTGTGGTATTGTTCGATGAAAACAGAGCAGTTTGTATGGTGACACATTGGGTACGAATACTTCCGTTGCCGTCGTGACGTCACGCGCATACGTCATCATACATAGACGTTTTCAACCGGAAGTTTAGCGGGAAATTTAAAATTGCACTTTATAAGTTAACCCGGCCGTATTGGCATGTGTTGCAATGTTAAGATTTCATCATTGATATATAAACTATCAGACTGCGTGGTCGGTAGTAGTGGGTTTCAGTAGGCCTTTAATTTCCATAAATCATGTGGGATACAAACAAAAGAGCACCGGCGTGCCGATAACATGGGAAGCAAACAAGAAACGCCAAACATATGAACCCAAAGATAAATCAACGACGTAAGAAAACCAGACTGAGTGTGGTGAAAAGCAGGGAATAAGTAGGTCGCTGATTAGTGCCCAGGAGCAGGTGAGCCGCCCCAACACTAATCAGAGTTAGTTGAAAACTGTGCAGTCATGGTAACTAAAACACAAACCCAGGTGTGCTAAAAACAGGAACTCAAGGAGTCAAAAACAAAACAAACATGATTCGGGCAGCGGAACATGACATTTGATGCTCTAGAACATTTTTGTTTTTGTTTTAATTCATTAATTGTCATGGTCATGCCCGGTCCCAATTAACCACGATAAATAAGAGAAGCCTTTAAATGGAGGTAATTTTTTTGATGATTAATATACATATGACACCATTTTTTGTGTTTGAATTTTGTAAACTGAATATTTTTACATCAAATTATGCTGAACATTTAATTGAGTAAAACATTTAGATCAAAAGGTGTGCATTTAAAAATGTACTTTGTAAAAGTCCAATGTTGTAAAATTCAGTCTATAGAAATTCAGTGCAAGAAAATTCATTGCAGAAATATTTTTTGCTTCAAAATGCAAGTTCCACTTTTTGTACATGGAGACCGAATCAATTGATCGTGTCTCAGACCCAGCCAATGAGGTGGCAAGTTTGTAGTCACGTGACACGTGTCTTGCAAAGACGCAATGAGGCAATGTATGCTGCTGCACACCACAGCAGACCATGCAATATGCTGTATGTGCATGGACCCCTTTTTTAGGAACACTTTTAAAATGTGGAGGGTGCTGTGCATTGGTGAAAGAAAAAAAAATCCTAAAATGCTGTAAAGAAAAATAAATATTGGAGTCTTGAGTCTCTTCCCCCCCCCCCCCCCAAACTTTATTTCAACAACATTTTAACGCATTAATTTACCAAGGAAATAATAATTTAAACATAAACAAGAAATTGTAACACACAAACATAAGGAAAGAAAACAAAACAAAATGAACAGTAAACACGTCAGAAGGATAACGCTCGAAAAACTTAATAAAAAGCAGATTAAAATATCAAGCTTCAAATTATTAAATTTTTTGTTTTGATGTTAATCGTAATATATTTTACAATGTGGGAGGTCATCATGACCTTTTTGTTTTCCTTGGCCATTATTAGTGATTCAGAATAAAACAAAACATATTTGGTTTGCATGACATTTATGAATATGGAATTTTCCTAGAAGACATACCAGTTTGACTTCATTCTCCAAGTCTTGATGAATTTTACAAAGTAAAATACATTTCTACTTTGGAATCTAAATGTAAGTACTGAACAAAATAAAGTTCAATCCAAAATAATTGGGAGATCGGACATTCAAAAAACAAATGGTTAATTGACTTATTTTCAACGTGACAAAGTGAGCATTCTGGTGAAACATACTGGATGAATTTGGACAGATATGAGTTGCAACGGTAAGATTTGTGAAATATTTTGACATGCACCTCTTTAACTTTAGGGTGATAAATCTATTATGTTCAGTCCATTTTTTTTCTGGAATCAATATTAGATAAATAGGTCCTCCAGAACGCAACAGCCTTTGGTGGACCAGTTTTATCTAAATTCAAAGAGTTCCTTATGTGTTTGTATTACATTTTTGAACCAGGAAGTTTCTTTCGGCGAGCATCAAGCCTGGAGAAACTTCCTCCATCTGTCCACCCTGTACACAGGATTTAACAAGCTGAAGAAACTGGGCTGCGCTGCCACTTATCAATCTTTTAGGATTATATTTTTTAACAAATGTAATGTGGTCAAATGAAATTCCATTCTTGTCAGTGAAGCTTGAGTATTTTTTATTATTATCATTATTATTTTTTTGCACTGAATATATAGACTGAATTAAGACTGTATTTTAACAAAACAACATTTTAAACACACATTTTGCTGGCAAATTTGTATTCAGTGAAATTGTCAGTGTGACCATCTGTCATGTCAGGTGTCACATGTTCTGTTGTTTCCTTGGTTTGTGTTTATTTTTTGGTCAGCGCTCTTATTTTGGTTCCACGTCTTGTCTGTCCCCTCACCTGTCGCCGATAGGCAGCCTGGCCACACCTGGTCGTGGTTGCCAATCAGCTGGCTTCTATTTATGCCTGCCTCGCCCTCCAGTCAGGGCTCCAGGATTGTTTTGTTACTGACTGTTAGCTGCATGCTGCTAATCAATCCTGTCTTGAGAATTATTCAAACTTTTCGTACCTGCATGTCGTCCGCCTATCTCCTGCATCTTGGCATCACAACTACCGCAGCCACGCAAGTTCATAACAGTCAAGATTATTTAAATGCAAAAAAATCAGTTACATAAATTCAGTGTAGAATTTATTTATTTTTGGTAATAAAGACTCAAATTAATCACCATACCTCAGTGGCGGGCCGTGCGTTTCCCACCTAGGCCTTCAGTGATGACCGACTTCAATGATTACCTTTCAAAATACCATAATTGATGGTATTTTGTACCATCATATAAGCCACATGACCATTGCTGGAGAAATACTATACAGAAACACATTTATGCACTACTGGGCATTGTACAAAACAGGTTATTTTCTGGCGCATTTAAAAATCAATATACCCGCATCAGCAATTAAAACATATCTTATGTGGTACTGTCAAAATTAAAATTGCAAAAAACATTTTAAACGTAAAAAAATTAAGAAATAAAATATCTGAACTCACATTTCATCGACAGCTGAGCTAATGTCCGGGGTTGGCCTAGATGCACAAGATGTAGTTTCTCTTTAAATATCCTTCTTGAAAATGGCTTTGCAAATATATGTGTTGTCTTGTCTAATCATAAAAGATGCAGACGAGGCGTGTTGGCTGAGTTCTCAAAGTTTACTCCACAGCGTGCTCGTCAATAACATCCAGCTGCCGGCAACAACCTAAACGGGGCTACTGCGCATGCTTTACACTACTGGAGCTCTTATGTTACCTAGCTCATAACATCACTATATACAGTACATGCCTTAGGCCATCTAGAAGGCCTTACTGACAACAACGTGTGATCTGATTGGCTATTGCAACTGTCTGTCAACTGTATGTCCCCGTTCACTTACAGTGCACAGATGCCCGCATTGCTGAATCTAAAGGCTCAGGCAGATTTGGTACAGCATGGCAACATAAGCAAGCTGAATTCTGATTGGATAAAAACTCTATAACTTAAAAACAACAGCGCTGGAAGGAGCATAATATGACATGAAGAGAATATGAATACTTTTAGATATTTAGGGAAATTAAATAAAAAATTACTTTTATCTTTAAATATGATCATGATTTCTGGTTATGTTAGGCCAGCAGAGAAGGCCTTGCTGGCCCTGACGGCACACCACTGCCATACCTCTATAGTTGATTATAGATTACATCAAAATTATCGTTTGGAATTTTAATTCTACTTCCTGCTTGCAAACTCAATTTAAATTGAACTCATATTCATGGATTGGAATTGGAAGTTTGAAAAAAAAAGTCACACATCTACATGAGTGATGTGCTGCTTTGAAGCCCCTCAGCGGCAAAATACATTGATGTGCTTTAGATGAAGGGCTGGCCTGCATTCAAACTATGGAAATCTTCAGGTCACAAGACTGTTGAACAAAAAGGCAGGTTGACATTTCTTGATGTTCCTCCTGACTAAAGCATCAATTCAGATCTGCTTGTGATTTTTTTATTCTCTACTTCTTTCTTGTTGTCCACTGATGGACTGTCTTTCACTCCCACTCATGCAAATACTCCTGATTATGAGTGGTCCCTCCCTCCTGTATCCCCAGTGGTGTGGATTGAAATGCAGTGAGGGGGTGTATGGCACGTACCAGACGGACTGCACCGATTTTAATGAGACAAATGTGGGCTTACAGGCTGACATTTGGAAATTGTCTGTTTGAATGACATCGTCAGCAGTCACCTTTTCCCAAAGCTCTCCTTGAGGAGTCCCTGTAATGATGGAGGGAATTAAAATGGCCTGCCAGGGCAGTCCATGGATTAGGGTGAAAGGTCAGGCCTCTTGGATTGGCTCATCTGCCGTACCCCAAAAGAAAGAGCAAGCACATGGCGAGCAACCCAAGATTTGCTTGAGTGATTATGATGATGACTTATGTTTTGCTCAAACACACTTCCCGTACTTTCAGTCAGACGCACAAGTGAGATTGAGGAGGCGTTCTTTTAATTAACTCCTGTCCCATAATGGTGCAGGAGAATTTTTTCTCCTTGCTCTTTATGTGGTGTGTTGCCTTGTCTCCCCGTTCCCACAAGTGAAGAGCCAACTGGGAACTCATTACATCCAAGGCTACATTAGGAGCACAGCATGTCCTATGGAAACTTCAGCTCATCTCAACACCCCCTGTCCTCTCCTCCCTGTAAACCTGCAGGACACAGCCTTCACTTGATTGAATTTTGAATGTTACATGCAGCCCTTACACCCCCTCCTCTGCTGCTGTCACGTCACCTGTGTTGAAGACCACATGTGGTCTACCATGGAAACAAGGCACGCTGTACTGCTTTTGTTTACACCTACAGCCTGTGGACCATACGAACCACAATCACATATATATATATATATATATATATATATATATATATATATATATATATATATATATATATATATATATATATATATATATATATACATACATATATATATATATATATATATACATACATATACTATGTGTGTTTATCATATATATATCATATATATATATACATATACATATACATATATATATATATATATATATATATATATATATATATATATATATATATATATATATATATATATATATATATATATATATGTATAGCTGTAATCTGTGATATTTCTATATATATATATATATACATATATATATATATATATATATATATATATATATATATATATATATATATATATATATATATATATATATATATATATATATATATATATATATATATATGTATAGTTGTAATCTGTGATATTTCTACTTGAATACATGCTTCTGACATTCTGTACATTACATGTTGTACAAGTTAATGGTCTTCATATTGCTGCATAACAACATTTTAATATTATTAAATTATTAAAATGTAATATTCAGCCTGCTAATATTTTTGTAATTGAGGACTCGACCAGAACATGTTATAAAATAATTTAATTTACACAATATTTCTGCCAGCAACACCCCCCCCCACCCCCACCCCGTCCCCCCCGCCCTCATATTCCTCAACTGATGTACTAGCATTTCTTTACATTACAAAACATCTTTGACAACGCATGATCGTAATGTAATACATTTTTATTTTGTCAATGTCAGGGTTCCCCCTAAATTGCCAAAATACCTGTGGCGGTGGAGGTGCGGTTAGGGGCGTGGTCGAGATGATGTCATCACTTGATTTGCTATGATGCCTATATTCTTTAAAAAGGCAAAACAAGTGAATATACATTTAAAACAAATCTGTTGTTATTATAGTATATAGTATAGTATTAACATATACACTTTTTCTTATATAATATTGTTTTGTTCTATTTTTAAATCGTTGCTGCTTATTGTACTTTGTTGAGAATTTTTATTTTTTTATTTTATTTTATTTTTTTTTAGAGATTTTTCCAATCCTTTTAGTCACTTTTTCTTTAATAAAAGGACTGGCAACACATCTAGCATCTATTTATGGTGTTATTGGAGAATGTACTCGTGTTTAGAGACGGTTTAGATTGTGTTGCGCCATGTCTGTGACGAAAAGCGAGCCTCACGCAACACTAGCTTCGCGTTGCTGGAAGCCTTTTTCTCATTAAAAGCCGTCAGTGTCATCCTAAATTGTGAAGATCACTTTACGCGGGTATATAACACGCGCTGCCTCGGCTCCAGACAACCCAGTGCGTATAGCTTACGTCATCACAATATCGGTTTCGGGAGCACTGTTCCGGTGATTAAAGTCAATCAATCAATCAATCAATGTTTATTTATATAGCCCTAAATCACAAGTGTCTCAAAGGGCTGTACAAGCCACAACGACATCTTTTCCGGCCAAATTTTCGTCTTTTAAGTCGATAGTGCGCAAATAATAAACTATAGATAGCCATTGATACTGTAAAAACCTGCTGGTGTTAATGTGTAAGTTATTGTGTTATGGTGGTCAGAGAATTAACAAGTTGTGTGTGTCTTCTCCGAAGACAGCAAGAACTCGACTCAGTGAATGTAACAACGTAAATCTGGCTCCCTGCTCTCTCTGCACCGTTCTCATGGATAGGTTGGCCCTACTAGAGGACCGTTTCTGCCAACTAGAACAGAGTAATCTCGTAACTTTAGACACTGTGGACACATTTGCTAGCGTTAGCTGTAGCGATCTGACTAGCCCAGCTTGTAGCAGCCCTAAGCGGCCTACAAGCCACGGTGAACCGGTTGAGATGCATAATAGATTTAGCCCTTTAACTAGTCCTACACCCCAGTCTACCGGGCACCACACCTTAGTCATAGGGGACCACATCAACTGAAACATACAGTTTAGCAAACCAGCCATAATTAAGTGTATATCCGGGGCCAAAGCACCTGACATTCAAGCTAATCTTAGGGAGCTAAATCGCAACATGCCTAGTAAACATGTATGACAAGCTAATCACCCCACTAGCCACGCAAACATAGTTGTACACGTTGGCTCCAATGACACTAGGATGAGACAGAGATTACAAAGAGGAACATAGCTAGGATTTGTAATCTCGCTAGAAAGATGTCTCGGCATAGAGTACTTGTCTCTGGTCCCCTGCCTGCAAGAGGCAATGATGAAATATAGCAGATTAGTCTCGCTTAACAAGTGGCTGGCTAGTTTTTAGAGAACAGGACTAACGTTTATTGATAATTGGCCCTTTTTCTGGGGCAAACCAGGCTTGCTGAGGAGGGACGGCCTTCACTCTAACCGGGAAGGCACCATCACTCTATATCGGAACATAGATTACTGGCTGAGTCACACTTGACTAACACTAGAGCAAGCTAGGACACAGACAATTACAGTGTCTATTAGTGAGGAGCCAGTTAAGAGAACCAACCAGCGCCAGGCTGAAAAATTCCTGCACACATAGCATTTCTCGTAGAATTATACACAACTCACATAATGTTTTTTTCTGTAGTGACTGTGCCAGAGGTGAACATGCATTCTACTGAGGTGGCAAATTATGACGCGTTCAATTTATCGCAGCACCAAGCAAATAATCTCAAGATCCCCATCATATCAATTCCTAGATGTGATCAAAATTATTTAAAGCGCACTACACAAAATAAATGTAATGTTATTAATATCACTACTACGGATACCATTAATAAAAATTCCTCAAAACAGCCCACTACCTATAAAATGAGCTTTGTAAACATCAGATCATTGTCCGATTATTATATGTTATTAGTTAATGAGGTCATTAGAGACAACAATCTTAATGTCATTGGTCTCAGCAAAATCTACCTAAAACCAGATAGATTTTTCCCGTTTAATGAGGCATCTCCTCCTAACTATACAAATGCACATATGGCCCGTCCCCTTAAAAGGGTTGGAGGGGTCGCACTAATATCCAATGAAAACCTTAACCTTACCCCTAACCTAAGTAATAAATATAAATCATTTGAGGTGCTTATTATGAGATCTGTCACACCGCTACCTCTCGAGCTAGCTGTTATCAGAGTTTGTCGCTGATCTAGTGACGCACGCAGATGATATAAATATAATGAAGGATTTTAATATCCATATGAATACCCCATCAGACCCTCTGTGTGTGGCGCTCCAGACTATAATTGACAGCTGTGGTATTACACAAATAAAAAAATTAACCCACGCATTGCAATGATAATAAGATAGACCTAGTCCTTGTCCAGGGTGTCACCACCTCCAAAGTTATGATAGTCCCATACACTAAAGTAAAGTCCGATCATTACCTAATAAAATTCTAAGTTCTGACTCAGTGTCAACAAGCTACGAATAACCACTGCTTTAGCAGCCGCAACATTAATGCTGTCACAACGATGACTCTTGCTGGCCTACTGCCTTCGGTAATGGCGCCATTCCCAAATTATTTGGGCTCTATCGATAACCTCACTAACAACTTTAACAATGCCCTGCGCGACGCCATTGATAGTATAGCACCGCAGAAGCTAAAAAAGGCCCCTAAAAGGCATACACCCTGGTTTACAGAAGAAACCAGAGCTCTTAAACTATCATGTAGAAAGCTGGAACACAAATGGCGTGCAACTAAACTTGAGGTTTCCCATTAAGAATGGAGTGATAGTTTAATAACTTATAAACGTACGCTTACCTTAGCTTAAGCTAATTACTACTCCAATCTCATCCGCCTCAATAAAAATGATTCTAAATATTTGTTCAGTACAGTAGCATTGCTAATCCAACAAGGGACTCCTCCCAGTAGCTCCACCCACTCAGCTGATGACTTTATGAATTTCATATGGGATCGTCGTTGTGGTCGTTGTGGCTTGTGTACCCCATTGAGACACTTGTGATTAAGGGCTATATAAATAAACTATGATTTAAACTTTGATTAATCAGTAGCGAGTGAACTGCAGCCAAGTTCCCTCGCTACGGCATGGCCCGAGCAATGTTACCTCTAAGCTGCTCACGGGTCCTCCGCACACAGCAAATTTATGCCACGCAGAAAATTAAAAATCCCTTCTAAACTCTAAACAAAATAAACACAATTTATTCTGTATGATTTTGCAATGCAACTCTGTGAGTGACAGGTGAAAACAAGAATTGCCCTAACGGATAAAATGTTTGTCAACACTGTTCAACTATCGTCTGTCGAGACGTTTTAAGGACAGGAATTCCATAAATCACTTGGTGGTTACAAAACTGTTTGTAACCACACCAAAAACATGAGTAAAACAAACTGGTCATTTTCTGCCATACAAACCAGGCTTAAACCAACTCTTCGTCATCTGTCATATCAACAGAAGCCGCTCTCTCTCTCACCTGCACCAACGCACGCATTTATGGTACTTAGTCAGTGCTGTGTTATGGCCACACAAAAGGTCGGACAACTCCAATACCACACAATGTGTAAATGCCAGGTTATAACACTATGACTCCTCAGTCATTGGAGTTTGCCCAACCACTCTACATGTGCTTTGTGGACTTGGAGAAGGTATTCAACCGTGTCCCTCGGGAAGTCGTGTGGGGAGTGCTCAGAGAGTATGTGGTATCGGACCGCCTGATTGTGGCGACTGGGATGAGAAATAGCACCTCTGAGTCCGAGTCCAGGGTTCTCTCCCAAAAAAGGGTGGAGTGCCACCTCTGGATCGGGCAAGAGATCTTGCCCCAAGTGGAGTAATTAAGTACCTCAGAGTCTTGTTCATTAGTGAGGGAAGAGTGGCTCGTGAGATTGACAGGCGGATCGGTTCGGCGTCTGCAGTGATGCGGACCCTGCATCGATCTGTTGTGGTGAAGAAGGAGCTGAGCCTGAATGCAAAGCTCTCAATTTACCGATCAATCTACATTCCTATCCTCAACTATGGTCATAAACATTTGGTTATGACCGAAAGGACAAGATCACGGGTACAAGAAGCCGAGATGTGTTTTCTTCCGTCGGCTGGTGGGACTCTTCCTTAGAGATAGGGAGAGAAGTTGTGTCTTTCGGGAGGAGCTCAGAGTAAAGCCGCTGCTCCTCCACATCAAGAAGAGCCCGATTAGGTGATTTGGCATCTGGTCTGGATGCCCCCCGGAGTTCTCCATGAGGAGGTGTTTAGAGCACGTCCGATCGGTAAGAGGCCACGGGGAAGACCTGGGACACTTTGGGGAAACTATGTCCCCCAGCTGGCCTGGGAACGCCTCGGTAGGAGCTGGACAAAGTGGCTGGTGAGAGAGAAGTCTGGGCTTTTTTGCTTAGGCTACTGCCCCCACGACCTGACCTCAGTCTGTGAGGTTTTGGAAACTGTCCACACTGTGTGTGTATGAGAAGAGAGACAAAGTTTATGTTCGGAAATCATATGAGTGAATGATAAATGTTATTATTATTAAGTTTTGATATAATACAGCTGTGCTTCTGGGTGAGAAAAATAGTTGACTGTTGAGATTGTCTTTAACTGTGTGAGTGGGATTGTGACTGTGCGATATTATAGTTTTGTAAGAAAGTGTCTGAGATTTTGATTACACGAAAAGGCTCTCTCTTTGTTAACTTTTTTCGCGTGTAATGCAAGTTCAAAGTTCGGAATAACATGACATGAGGAGGCTCTTTTAGGAGACATTTGAGATAAGAGGTGTGTCTTGGTGACGAGGCTTTGTGACGAGGTTGTGTGACGAGGTTGTGTGACGTGCTGCACGTTAGATGTGAGCCGGAGAGGTGTGTCACTGTTAGCATAGCATAGCATAGTTTAGCATACATTTGGTTAGCATAGGATTAATTTAGCATTGAGCTAGCTTAGTTAAAATTAGCTTACTTACACCTAGTAAGGCTAGGTTAGCATTTAGCTTGGCATTACTAAGTGTGAGTGGACAGCTGTTCTCAGTCTGAAGAGTGTGCTGGCAGTTTGTGGTTGCTAATTTCAGTAAAATAAAAGATAAATAAATAAATAAACACTTAAATATCAATAAATACATTTGGATTGTGGGACATTGAAGCACAGTTTGATTAATCATTCATTTATTTTTATGTTTTTAGTATACTGTTTTGCACAGGCTTGATGCTCTGCTGATCCAGACAGTTTCTGTGTAAGAGTGTGGCTGTGAAACCTGCCTGATAAAAAAAAATTAAAAAAATAAAAATAAAAAAATAAAAAAAGGGGGAGGGTTTGGAGTTAAGACACAGCCACACACACACATCATAGGTTAGAACACATTGTAGCTTTGAATTAATATTTATATAGTAAATAAAGTTAAATAAATAGATTATTTAAATATATTGACATTTTAATTATCTTAAGAATAATCACAATAAAATAAAATTTAAAATTATATTCTAAAATATTTTTTAACTTTTATCTGTGTAACTGGTATTAATCATATATTGTCAACGGTTATAGTCACACCTGTGTGAATCATGAAGTCTGAATCGCAGGTTTGGTCAGCAGTTGGGGTCCTCAGTAAACTCACTGTTAGCCGATGAAATAAAAAGATATTCACAGAAATGGAACAAGCGGACACAAAGCTGTCTGTCACCCTGGCCAGTGGACGGGACTTTTGACACAAGCCAGTGTAGAGAGATGGGAGTTTTGATAAACAATTACAAGGTAAAGGACAAAAAACCTAAACGCATTCAGAAACGTGACAGAGAGTTAGCTGTTCTGCAGTTGTTTTACAATCAAGGGGAGAAGCTGAGGGAGGCAAAAAAGAAGCATGTCGGGCAAATGATCCAAGGGAAGAAGGAAGGCACATCAAAGAAGGTGTCTCCTTCCTCCTACTACTCTCAGATGCCAGTGTATACAGTGACCCTCCTAGGAGACTATGTAATGAAATCTGAAAAAGAGACTCTGTACCCAGTGGGGGACTTGGAAAAAGCATCAGGAAAACATGAAGAACTCACGCACCTGCCATGGGAGGAAGTAGGAAAAAAGAGCAGACCCACCAGTGGCTTCACCAAAGCGGTCAAGTGGAGTCTGCACTGGGCTGAGGCAGGAGAAAATGAACAGGAGGAAGAAGATGAGGCTGATGACGGGGCAACAGGAGGTAATGATACAGACATTGCAGACCTGGAGAACGTAAAATTCTGTCAGCTGCCTCCACCCACCCCAAGACATTCAGGGGCGAAACCAAGGATGAACAGAGGGAACCGCGTGGGTAGAGCCATAATCAAGCATCAGGACCAGTTGGAGGCTCATCCAGGATTTGCAGCATCTACGCCCCCTGGTGGTGATGAAGTTGTGGAAGAACGAGGACAAGTGAATGGTGAAATCAGATTAGTGGCACAGGGACCACCTGCCACCTCAACAGTGCTGGAAGGATCAACACACTCAGCGTACCCCCTGCTGGCCAAAGGTCCAGATCTGCAATACGTCCCCTGGGCAACAATGGATTTGGAAGGATTAATCCAAAGACTTCCCTGCATCCATGATGGAGCAGGCAAATGGATAGCTGCATTTGAAGAAGAGACAATTGCTACCATTCTGGCGATGGGAGATCTTAAAGCCGTCTGGGGAAAAACTTTTGGGAAAAATGAGATGGAAGAAATCCTACATGCTGCTGGACTGGAGCAGTATGCGGGTACACAGGTACATGATGGTGACATCTTCAACAGATACCGCAATGTGATGTGGACAGCACTGAGACAACGATATCCAGCCAGAATCCAGCCTGACAGCATCGTTGTTTCACCCATCAAAGATGGTGAGAGCCCGCAGGCTTATGTGCACAACACCAGAAAAGAGTGGATCAGATCAACTGGTGCACAGCCAGACCGAGATGCCTTCCACAACGTGGCTCTAAGGAAGATAATAGCCGATGGACTGCCGCATGTAGCTCAAAGCAGACTGTATGATGCTGTGGGACTGTATAACATGGCATTTGGGCAGTTTACAGATCCTGTGGTGGATGCGGTTACAAAGACAAGAACCAAGATCCTCCAAAAAAAGCAGGCTGATGAGGAAGCTGTGAGAAAACTGACACAGCAACAGCTGACTGAGGGAAAGAGAAAGATGCAAGCGGTTATGTCACCAGCGGATCCAACACCATTGGCTCCAGTACCTGCACCTATAACTTCCCCCCAGGTGATATATATACAGCCACAGGGCTGGGGAGGAGGTCCAGTGATGGGACGAGGCGGAGGAATGACAGAAGAAGGGATGGATAATCGCAAGTGGGAAAAAATAAAATGCTTCAACTGTGGAAGGATTGGTCACATGCGCAATGTCTGCAGATTTACCCCTGGTCAGAGGATGATGCTCAGGTTCGACCAAAACATGCAGGGGCTGAACAGGGCGGGCCGAGGTGTCCGGGGGCCGGTAAGCCCCTGGCAGGGGCCGCCTACTGGCTACTAGGGGGGCCTTGGGGATCCAGAGGGAGGTCATCAGCTGGCTGTTACATCACGCCCTGATAAGGAACCAATTCTGCAGGTTCAACTAGCGGGAAGGCCGGTAAAGATGATGGCGGATACGGGTGCTACATACACCTGTGTGGGCCAGGCTGACTCGAAAAACCTCCCAAGATCCGGACAGTATGTTCGAATAGTTGGATTCTCAGGGACTAAGCAGCCGATATCTACTTCTGAGCCAGTCCCCCTGCAGTTTCAAAGAAAAACAATTGAACTGCCTGTGTTAATATCTGACCAAACGCCTTTGAATCTCCTTGGAAGAGACGCAATGTGTAAATTACAATGTGTTATCCTGTGCACCCCGGCTGGGATAATTGTGGAAACAGGACACCTCCAAATGATGTTGAGAGAAGAGGAAGAGATGGTGTTTTGGCTTGGAGAGCTGAGTGACACTTTTCTGAATCCAGCCAATGTGTGGATGAACTTTATCAAAACAAACTTGCCGAAAGACGAGCCTCCATCATGCCCACCACATTGTACTCTTCAGTTTTTCAAAGATGGGTCTGAAGCTCAACCAGACCAATGGACCAAAGAACAGCCTGAAAAAATCGGGGTTCAATCAGCTTCCATAATATTAGGGAAACAGGGAGCTGCAATGGAGGTAGTAGAAAATACATATTTAGCCAAAGAGTTTAAAATCAAAAACAGTCTTCCACTAGTGAATGCAGGCTATTAGCCAAAGCATTTGGGGCCGATGGTCCTTGAGGCGAAAAGTGTTAATTACATCACCACTGAAAACAAGAATATTTGGATAAGTGAGGATACATCTTTTGTCAAAATATAAATTTCTGCATCGGGCTGGGCTCAGCCGCAAGCAGTTCGGCTTCCACATCAACTGGAGTGCTATGTTCAGCACTCAGACCTGAAAAAAGAAATGATGGATGCAGTGCCAACCAACTTGTGGGCAAAACATGATACTGATGTGGGGATGACTAAATCAGCTCAACCCGTGGATTTCAAACTAAAACCAGGCTGTAAACCACCTTGGAAACCTCAATATCCTCTTAAACCTGAGGCTGAGGCAGGATTTAAGGAAACCATAACAGGTCTGTTGAAGGCTGGAGTGTTGTTGGTTGAGCCGAACCCATGCAGTAACACACCAATTTTGCCAGTGCTAAAAGTAGATAAAAGTAAACATTGGTTGGTACATGATTTGCGTGCATTGAACGAGGTAATTGAGGACTGTCCAGCTAATGTTCCAAATCCACACACATTGCTGACAAATGTTCCGTCCGAGGCTAAGTGGTTCACAGTAATTGATTTGTGTTCTGCATTTTTCAGTGTGCCGCTAAGTCCAGCAAGTAGGCATTTGTTTGTGTTTACGTATAGAAATCAGTCCTATACGTACACACGTCTCCCCCAGGGCTTCAAACACAGCCCTCATATTTTCAACAAAGTATTGAAAGAAGACATGGCTGATTTGGCTGGTAAAATAACTAGCACAGTTATTCAGTATGTGGATGACATCATTTTGTGTGCGCCAGACTTGGAAACCTGCCACAATGACTCTATGACCCTGCTAACTATGCATGCTGAAAAAGGCCACAAGGCTTCTCTGAAAAAGCTCCAGTACTGTATGGATCAGGTAGAGTATTGGGTAGATTAATCAAAGAAGGGACGCGAGCAGTCTCCCCCACCCAGTTGGAGGCCGTGTCAAAAGCTCCTCGGCCCACCACTGTGAAAGAAATGATGACATTTTTGGGAATGACTGGGTACAGTTCTGAGTGGGTCGATAGCTATTCTGCTGTTGACCAGCTCCTGAGAAACATGATCAGAGAAAAAGGAGCTGAACATTTGCGAAGTAAACTAATTTGGACTTCAGAGGGGCACATTGCATTTGAAACTATAAAAACATTGCTACAACAAGCACTGCCAGACTATGAGAAACCATTCCAACTGTTTGTGTCATGTCGTCAGGGTCATGCAGTAGAAATGTTAGACCAGAAAACAGGTGTAGGTTCTTGTGCTCAGCCAATAGCCTATTACTCCGTTGCACTAACGCCAGTGGAGCTCGGGTTGCCAGAGTGTTATCGACACCTGGCTGCTGCTCAACTACTATATGAGAAAGCATCATCCCTACGATGGGGTATCCCATAGAAATTTTGTCACATCACAAACTGATAAACTTGATTGAGAAAGGAACATTTGTTTTAACTGCACAGCGGTTGACGGAATACCATCGACTACTTGAGTATCCAGATGTGACAATGCACATCTGCAGAGTAAAAAATCCTGCATATAACATTCCACTCCCGTTTGAGGGAGAACCACATGATTGTGTGGCTGAGTCAGAGAGATATGCCAAACTGCGCTCTGACCTGAGCGCCACCCCTTTGGAGTCAGACGAGATGACATTGTTCGTGGACGGCTCCAACTATAGAGATGGGGAGGCCCTCAGGGCAGCGTTTGCAGTGATTGAATGGAAGAATGGTGAAACTGAGATTGTGAAAATGCAAGAGTGTGTGCAGCCATGTTTAAGCCAGCTGGCAAAACTAAAGGCGTTGACGAGTGCATGTGATTATGTGGAGGACAGAAATGCGAATGTGTATACTGATTCAGCATATGCACATGGGGTGTGTCATGTGTTTGGTGCAGCGTGGAGGGGGAGAGGCTTCAGAAAGACTGACGGCTCTCCCATCCAACACCGTGACCAGATCATGAAGTCGTTGACAGCAATGATGAAGCCAAAGATGTTAGCCATTATAAAATGTGCTGCACATCAGAAGGGTGGATCATGGATAACCAAAGGAAATGCAGCAGCAGACGAGGCAGCTAAACAAGCAGCTTCAGTGAGTCACAAAGCCATCATGATGAATCATGCTGTGAATAGAGGAACAAATGACCAGCAAAGATTTGATGCTGCTACAAGAAGGAGCTCCAGAACCAGAACACTAGCTCTGGCTTCAGAGAGGAGCATCTAAAGATGGAGAAGGACTGTGGATTAACCATCAGGGGTTTTGTGTGGCTCCCAGTGAACCTCTACCTTTGCTGATCAACGAGGCTCATGGGGTAAGCCATGAGTCAAGAGGTGAAGTGTTGAGAAAAATCCGCCAGTGGAATTTTTGGGCCCCAAAATTACAGCAGTATGTTGATGGCGTGATTGTTCGATGCGAAATATGCCTAAAGAGTAACATTCAAAGACGTACAATGCCTTCTGCTGGACACATTCCAACACCTGAAGGACCTTCTATGCACTTGGTCATGGACTATGTAGACATGATACGACCAGTGCAAGGCAAAAGGTACATGTTGGTGGTAATTGACAGATTCAGCAGATGGGTTGAAGCCATGCCCTCTAAACACAAAAATGCAGAGACTGTGGCTAAGTTTTTGTGTCGGAAAATCCTTCCAAGATTCGGTATCCCAATCAGGATAAGTTCAGATAATGGGAAAGAGTTTGTGGATGCAACTGTAAAATGTATGCTGCAAAAGCTGGGGATTAAACAGCGGTTTGGATATGTGTACAATCCACAGGGACAGAGTGTGGTTGAGAGAGTGAATGGTGTCCTAAAAAACAAGCTGCTTAAAATCTGCATGTGCACAGGGTTAAACTGGGTAGATGCATTGCCATTTGCACTTATGGCTTACAGAAGTAGTGCACACAGGGACCTAAAAATCACACCGCATGAGGCTTTAACCGGCCGGCCGATGCCATCACCTGTGCACAAAACTGCTAAGGGTGCCTCACTTGATGTATTGACTAATGACATGAAATCTTATGTGAAACAAATGACTAACATCCACAGGAGTATCTCTGCACGTTTCATTTCTCTACAGGTAAAGGAAGAACGAGAGGATGTTCCGCTGTCAGTGAGACCAGGAGACCTGGTATACGTGAAAGTGTTCAGGAGGAAGTGGAACATCCCTCTGCGAGAAGGGCCATACGAGGTTGTGAGATCCACGCCCACTGCAGTGCAGGTAAAAGGCTCTCCCACGTGGTATCATCTGAACCACTGTGAAGAGGAAAAGAGGGAAAATGATGACGGCCAGGGAAAAGATGCCCTGGAAGGGGGGGATGATCCTCTTTTGCCTCCTATTCCTGGCCATGGTGGGGACGACAGCAATACAGCAGAGTTCCCAGTTATTCATTTCCCCTAAGAATGCCAGCAACATGGCTAGTGAGAGTGAGAGAGTTAGGAGAGAAATCAAAGGGGGACCAACAGCTGAATGGTCAGCTACAGTAGCTGACTAGTACTATAATGCAGATCAAGTTTGGTTTGCAGAAATGCCTAAAGTTGAGTGGACAAGGAAAATGTTTGACCTGGATATATATATATTCTCAGTGGTAGAGGGGAGAGAGACATTGGTGTGGGATAACATGGACAGGCGGATGGTTTAGGGTGTCTAGAGACTTCTGGGGAAAAACGGTTTGTGCAGTGAGGATAAGAGAGGTGAACGATAAATGGGAGATTAACGGAGCATTTAACAAACCAAGAGAGACAGAAGGCAACAAATATTTTGTAGGCTGGAGTGTTGTTTACATTGACACTCCTGTTCCTGGCCTGCCTAGGCTCGAAGACAACGTGACTTTGCGGCCACCAGAGACTAGAGCTCCAGAGGATGACATAGTGACCCTTACTACAGAACCGACCACCAGACTAACTGCAAAACCTGCGACCAAAGCCCTGACTGTGACAACTAAAGCGGTTACCACCGCTGTGACTGCTACAACTGCTGTTAGTACAACACTCACTAGAGAAGAGGAAAGGCAAAGGAGAGCAATGAAAGGAAGCAGGGTAAAAGAGATGCCTGGACCTCCTTTAAAAACTAATAGGAGTATTGCTATCTGGGTTCACAAGACTGTGTTAGGATGGGGAGATGCAGTGGAAGAATTTGTGTCCAAGGTGAAAGAGGTTGGTGTTAATCAGCTTAAGGAGGAAGATGAAGAGATAGGGACAGCGACTGGACCTGGAAGAAATGGTTGGTATAAGTGGGTTCAGTATGCTGGTCAGGTTAATGGTAAGAATGACTGCTACATCTGTACCAAGGCCAGAGTTGAACGTTTGTTTGTGATAAACACAGTTTATAGCTGGAAGAAGTGTGCTGAAGAGGCTGCCAGTGCTAGAGGGAGTGTCCGATTATGGTGCAAGGCAGAGTGTTTGCTGTTTCTAGGGACGCCCACTTATCTGTATTTTGCAGGTTTTGAAATTCAGGGTAAATCAAATGCACGCCATTATGAGGAGTCAGATGAAAGAATAGGCAGGAGTAATGCTGAATTAGGTATGCCAAGGGGGATGCCTCTGATAGCTGTAGGGCTGTTTGAATGTGTGGAAAGAACTGGGAGTGTGCATGTGGGAAGAGTGAAAGATGTGAGATGCAGCTATACATGGAGCGCAGATGTTAATTGTACTAAGGCAAACCTAAAAAAGGCTCCTCAGCTAAAGGGGGCCTCAATAACACCAGTCTATGTGCCAGGATGTCCTTATCATGAGCAGACGGTGGCTCTGGCTGATCATTATTGGTGGTTTGGAAAACAGCGACTGTTTTCTGTTCTTCCTGTAGGTTGGGCAGGGAGATGTGCCAGGGTGCAGGTAGTGCAGGAAGTAGTGGTACTGCCTGATGATAGTGGCAACAGCAGCACTGTAAACAGGGCTAAGAGAAAATATGCTCCAGACGATAGGGTGTATTTAGATGCAATAGGTCAGCCCAGAGGCCTTCCAGATAAGTACAAGGCCAGACATGAGGTTACATCAGGATTTGAGTCCATTTTGCCATGGATAACTGCCATTAAAAACACGAAATGGATCAATTACATCTATTATAATCAGCAGCGTTTCATGAATTACACTGATGATGCATTAAGTTCCCTAGGTGAGCAAGTGGGTACAATCAGTGCTGTGGCATGGCAGAACAGACAAGCGCTGGGCTGGTTGTTGGTTGAGAAAGGTGGAGTTTGTGCACTCATTGGTGAGTATTGCTGCACATATATTTCAGGGCACACAGCTCCAGAGGGGGCATTTACCAGGGCTATGAGGAAGCTCAAGATTCTCAGGACAGAGGTGAAGGAGAATGCAGGAAATGATGATGGTCCAGTTTGGTTGAGTTGGATTGAGGATTTTATGGGAGGATGGAGACAGGGTTTAGTCAGGCTAGGAGTGACAGCCCTAGTTTGTATTATGATGATAGGATTCCTACTCTGTTGTTGTGTCCCAGTAATGAAGTTATTGTTAGTCAGGAGAGTAGAGAGGCAGATGGTAGTTTTGACTAATAAACCACGCAGGATCCCAGACCTGTTCCCGATACCTGACTGGGAGGAACCTGGAGAGGAGAGAAAACACCTGTCCAGTGATGACGAGAACGACTAAGGTTGCCAGCCACGGGAAGGGGTGAAATAGTGCCCTTCTCCACCAAGGCAGCCAAAAGCCCAACGAGGTGTCGGCAGGCCAGTAGCCTGAGGCACCACAGAGGGATCTACACGAGCACTAATCAATAATGGACTCATATGAAATTCAGTTTTTGTTCAAAATCAATCATATACAACAATATTGGTAACTACATTCATTGCAAATGCCGGAGAAAGAATTCTGCAACAGCTTACAGTCATAAGTCTATATTCATTTTAAAACAGATTGTTTGTTTGATTGATCATTAATGTGTAATAAATCTGTATAAGCACATATATATATATATATATATATATATATATATATATATATATATATATATATATATATATATATATATATATATATATATATATATATATATATATATATATATATATATATATATATATATATATATAATCTAATTATGTTCAATGATGTGCATGATCAAGGTATTCTGTTATTCCATTTTACTAACCAGAGGTGAGGCCACTAATTGTGTTCTGTGATATGACTTTGCTGCAGGCTGAAGACAGCTCAGTGAGGGTCATAGAGGAATTTTCACCCTGCAATAAGAACATTGGGGTTTTTCGCCTCTATCTGCAGTAGAGATTTGTAAGGAAGTGGCCTAGGTCAGAAATCCATCCCGTATGGTCAAGGGTTCTAAAACCCTGGAAGGGGGGTTATGTAGTAGAAATTCTGTCCCTTCTTACCTTTCTATTTTGTTTGTTGAGCGAGGTCAGAATGCATTAGGGAGGACATGACATGGCAGGGCGGGTCGCCCTGACATTGTACATGTTATCTTGATTGTTTGTTATGCTGGTCTTTGACCCACCAGGGAGTGTATAAATAACCAAGCCAGACCAAGTCTGGTGTGCGCTTTTTCTTTGATTCCTGCACAAGGGCGCATCATCCAACGTCTCCGGAGACACTGTCTGTATTCATGTCAACCCAATCCAACCTTGTACCATTTGATTATGAGTAAATAAAACTCTTGTGATAAAATCTCTTGTGTTCCTGTTTAAGATTTGGACTTTCCACTACAGGTGTTTTTCTCATGTTTTTGGCTTCACTTCCTGTTTTACGCTCTTATTTTAGTTCCACTTCCTGTTTTGTTTGTATTTTGTTTGCCCTAGTTTTATTCTCTTTCTGGGCACTTCGCTCCTCACCTGCGGCTTGTTTGCATTAATTGTCTCATCTGGTGATGGAGGGCTATTTAATTGTTGGAGGGATATTTAAGCCAGTCTCTTTTTTTGTTGGTTGTGGGATCATTCTAAATATTTGGCGTCTTGGTGTTCATACGAAATTTCATGGTTTGTGGCATTTTTCAATTCTTGTTTAGCATTTCTTTCTTGTTAGCTCTCTTTAGTTATTTTTCTTGCACAGTTTCTCTGTGCTTTCTTTGTGCATGTCATTGTTGCACTCTACCTTGGCTTTTTGGACCTTTTAACATTAAATACCCGTTTAACCTGCACGTTGCCCGCTGTCTCCTGCTTTTTGGGGTCAGAACCCCTGCTACAAAGAGCATTCCTAACACATTCCTAACATTCCTAAGCCTTGGAAATAATATAAGAAAAGTCAAACATAATCTCCAATCTTCTTTTTAAAAAACATTTAGCTTAGCTCTATTTTTCAGCTAACAAAAACACAAAAGAGCCACATGTGGTTTAAGAGGTCATGTTTAAACGTCAGAAGCAGAATACAAATAATCATCATCAACAATGGTGGTTTTTTTATAGGTAAACATTGTTACACACTAAGATGTTAGCCAGGAACACCAACCTGCCAAATGCGTCATGATGCCGTGTGACAGGCAGTTCTAAAAATTACTTTTAAAAAGTAATTAATTATTGTTACTTGTTACTTGACCAAAAAAGTAATTGAATTGCTAACTGAATTACTTTTTAATAAATGTAATTAATTACTAATGAAATTAACTATTGCGCTGTTTAGAAAAATGAATCTAATTTCTGGAGATAAGTTTGTGTATGCGTCTGTGTGTGTGCCTTTTAAAAGGCGGCGCCTGTTGCGTAGTGATGTGTGACATCAGCGAGTACACGCTCAGTAGCTTGAGCTGTTTTTGTTAGCCCAGCAGGATACCAGCAGCAGTTTGTCGCCTGATGGCAGCTCTTTTGAATCTTTCACTGGTTTGTGTTACCTCCTCTTAATAAATAGATTACATGTGCTTCCATGGCTGTATATTCTTCTCAAAAAACGGGGTATTGTTTGGATGAAAAGTTTTTTCACTTCAATCAGTGATTTGTTGTTCAATATTCCCTACGCTGTAATTGTATTGCAAACTAACTAACTAACCCTCGTTTAGCGCCCTGTGCTGTCAAGTTTTAAGGTGGTGGAAAAAAAACGTCTTTAACTTACCAGTTCCTCCAACTAAGACTTTGTTTATTCCGTGTTTAAGATGTGTGTGAGCTACTGGAGCTTCGCTCCCCTCTGTGCATTGAGGAGGAGAAGGGGGACACAGCTCTTCCGCCTCAATCACTTGACCATTTGGTTATGGCTAGGTTTAAGTACATTTCAAACATGCGATACAAATAAAAATTCTACTTTAGCTTGATCAACTTTGGATGGATTTATTTTGGGAGCAAAATGCGATGAAACGGTTAAAATCTGTATTTGCACGTGGGCGTTTTTTTTTTTTCAAAAACTTGCACCACCTATTCTTATTTGCAAATACTACTAAAAAGCTCGCACTGTACAGTCCTGGAAACTCTGCACCCATGAGTCAGTGAAACTTGCAGACTGAGTGATTGAATTGTTCATTTTTTCTGGCCTTAGATGCAGCTACTTGTTTCCACAGAGATAAAACATTTATACATTTATACTAAAAATTGCACAACTTACTTCCGTTTTTAATTTGGCTAGCTGTAGCCATACCTGCCCACCTTCCGTTTTTGCCGGGAAATCCTATTTTTTGTCCTTATTTTCCGGCGTCTTCCCAGTCTTGTCTTTTTCCAGGATTTTGCTCTCCATGTGAAAAACAAATCCTCACAAACACTGCCGCGCTTGGGACCACTTGAACATTCGGGAGATGCATTGTCTTGTCATAGCAGAACGGCAGGTTGCATGTTATGGGATTCAGTCGAATCAACAATGTGACAGAGATGGACAGACATGAAGACAACAAAAACATTTCTGACAAAAATGTAAACTTTGTAGATAAATCTTGAAAAATGGAGCACTGTTGTTACTATTATCTAATGTTATATACAGAAAAGCAGAAACTTCTCTCAAAGTCTAATGTTTTCTGTAATATCGAGAAAAAAAAAAGTAAAACTGAAATTAAAAACTTGCTCAACTATTATCATCGGGAGGGTGCTAAAATCTGTTTTATTTTCATTCACAGCTAACTGACAGCGCAGCGGTTGATGATAGGGTTCAAGTCCCGTCGAGTGCATTTTTTATTTTTTCACACTTTATTTTTTTTAACAACACATTATGATGAAATGGAAAATCCCTTATTTCTACATATTTTCCTGGAAAGTTTTCCATAAATTTGAGTGTTCTCTATATTAGCATATTAGCTAATGCTAACGATGCTAGCTTGATTACATTACGATAGCACGTACACATATGCATGAAAACACTCACACACGGGACAGTTTAGTAAGTAAAATGTATTTCTTGTAAAACTTACAAATGTTGCTTGATATGATGAATGAAGAATTCATACGAGTAGAAATGCCATGGATGACTAGAAGACGAAACGGCACTTGTACATCCTGTTGAAAGCAGGATAGATGGATGGCATTAGCAAAGTAAAATCCCCACACCGTTTTATAGGCCGCAGGTGACAAGCGGAGGAAAAAAGTAGTCCGGAATTTAGGGTATAGACCTAGAGTCAAGTCCATGTAAAAAGCTGAGTACACTGAGCATCCATCCATCCATGCATTTTGTACCGCTTGTCTCTCTCGGGGTTGCCAGCTGCACTCGGGCGGAAGGCGGAGTCCACCCTGGACAAGTCGTTTATAGGAGCACCAATGAGACACACACACTCAGCTCGTTACTGGAAATAAACACAATGTATTAATATTGACTTAAGTTGAAATATCGACTGAAGTGTCAGTCATGTGTTTGTTAAACATCACCCACAGCTGGAGGCTTTCATGCGGTGACATGTTGCCATGGTGATGGACTGCTCATTTGATATAATTTCCAGTTTTCTGTTAACCTCTCACCTTACGTGGAGCACACTGACAGCCATGCGAGTGCTAAAGCTGCTTATAGATTTAGCCCTTAGGAGTTTTCTTATGTTTGTCGTCTCCTCCTCACTTTTATTACATTTGCATGTCGGTAGCATACCACAAAAAACAATAGTGGGAAAAAGTTAAAGGCCTACTGAAACCCACTACTACCGACCACGCAGTCTGATAGTTTATATATCAATGATGAAATCTTAACATTGCAACACATGACAATACGGCCGGTTTAACTTATGAAGTGCAATTTTAAATTTCCCGCTAAACTTCCGGTTGAAAATGTCTATGTATGATGACGTATGCGCGTGACGTCAATCGTTGAAACGGGAAGTATGCGGACACATTGAATCCTATACAAAAAACTCTGTTTTCATCTCCAAATTCCACAGTATTCTGGACATCTGTGTTGGTGAATCTTTTGCAATTTGTTTAATGAACAATGAAGACTGCAAAGGAGAAAGTTGTAGGTGGGATCGGTGTATTAGCGGCGGACTACAGCAACACAACCAGGAGGACTGAGAGGTGGTGGATAGCAGACGCGCTAGCCGCCGAACTCACCTTAACTTCCTCCGTCTACGGGCCCCCGAACGCATCTGTGATCGGGTGAAGTCCTTCGTTGCACCGTCGATCGCTGGAACGCAGGTGAGCACGGGTGTTGATGAGGAGATGAGGGCTGGCTGGCGTAGGTGGATAGCTAATGTTTTTAGCATAGCTCTGTGAGGTCCGGTTGCTAAGTTAGCTTCAATGGCTTCATTAGCAACAGCATTGTTAACCTTCGCCAGCCTGGAAAGCATTAACCGTGTATTTACAGGTACATGGTTTAATAGTATTGTTGATTTTCTATCTATCCTTCCAGTCGGGGGTTTATTTCTTTTGTTTCTATCTGCAGTTAAGCACGATGCTTTCACGTTAGCTCCGTAGCTAAAGTGTTTCGCCGATGTATTGTCGTGGAGATAAAAGTCACTGTGAATGTCCATTTCGCGTTCTCGACTCTCATTTTCGTTTCCCAGGTGGTTTAAAATACAAATCCGTGATCCACAATAGAAAAAGGAGAAAGTGTGGAATCCAATGAGCCAGCTTGTACCTAAGTTACGGTCGGAGCGAAAAAAGATATGTCTTGCACTGCATTCTAGTCCTTCACTCTAACGTTCCTCATCCACAAATCTTTCATCCTCGCTCAAATTAATGGGGTAATCGTCGCTTTCTCTGTCCGAATCGCTCTAGCTGCATTGAAAACAATGGGGAAATGTGAGGAGCCTTTCAACTGTTGACGTCACGCTACTTCCGGTACAGGCAAGGCTTTTTTTATCAGCGACCAAAAGTTGCAACTTTATCGTCGATGTTCTCTACTAAATCCTTTCAGCAAAAATATGGCAATATCGCGAAATGATCAAGTATGACACATAGAATGGATCTGCTTTCCCCGTTTAAATAAAACAATTTCATTTCAGTAGGCCTTTAAGAGTATTGCAGCATCCTGTGTTCTTTTCCTGGTCCATTGTCTGATCCCAAACCAACACTTTGTGTACAGTGAACTATTACGCTTAGTCTCCCTCCCCATGGACTCCATGCTTGCTAACAGCTCATCCACCATTGCTTAGGGCTTGTATTTTGTTTTAGAAGAAATACTTTCTACTGTCAAATCCAGACATCCCATGTGATTGAAAGCCGATGGGCATGGAACTCTCCAAGCTGCCCTCAGAGCTGCCTGCTTTTCGCTCAGTGGGTGGAGAGGAAGAACAAAGGCAAACTTGTTAAGCTTTGGACGCCTTTATTATTCTTTTATTTGGCTGTGATTCCTTGTCTTCATTAAGAGTTTGGCTGCATTGCCTTGTCAGAGTGTGTGGATGCAGGAGTTTGGTAGAACTCAACAAAGGCTAACTTGATTAAAAAAACATGTTTTACTCTGTATTCCCAACGCAACAATAGAATAATTAAACCATTGAAGTAATTAAGGGCAGACAAGAACAACCATGTTTTTGTTTAGTCTAAGACCTGAATCAGCTAATATGCAAATCAAATTGCACATGTAGTGTTTGTTTTTTTTGGTATACCAGCCTCTTCTCCTCTTGTGTAGCTTGTGTAATTTTATTGTCAGAGAACAGCAAATTCAAATAGTAATTATTCAGTAGGGCTGCTCAAACAAAAAATTAACATCCAGATTGCGATTCTTTTTAAATGTATTTCAATTCTAAATTGTGTCACAATTTTCAAGAATCGATTACAAAAAATGAATTTTTTTTGGGATAAACTCTGAAATATTACAGATATTGTTGCTATTGATACTTTTGCTGTACTGTTGTTTAGTTTTTTCCTTTTTTTTTTGAGTATGCTTATGTGTGTATATACAGTATAGACATATATATATATATATATATATATATATATATATATATATATATATATATATATATATATATATATATATATATATATATATATATATATATATATATATATATATATATATATATATATTGTATTTTAGTATTTGTATTTATTTTAGGGTAGCTCTATTTTCTTTTATTAGATTGATTAACATTCTGTAATTTTTTGTAAATACACACATGATGCCCCCTTCACATTTCTGACTGCCCCCTCATATATGACTAGAACTGGCCCTCACTCACATGCAAATGTGGCATAATTTGCACTCCACACTCCCCAAATAACAAAGAAGAAGAAGCAGGGTGGGGAGTAAAATGGCGAACAGAGGAGATCGGAAACAAGCTAAACCTGTAAGTTAACACATTTATTTCATTATCCCCTTATTGTAAATCACTATCTTTTTTGTTATTTTTGGCTGATGGCAGCATGCACAAATAACAGTTGCTCTGACGGACTTAAATTGTCTGAGCAGCACCCCCTGTCGTTGTAGACTGCCAATTATAATTGCTCCTATTGCAACTGTGTGGATCCTGCGGTGTGGAATATTACTGCCAAAAGTTTTAACCTGAAGAAAATTGTTTGTATACTCGCCAATCATTTTTTTATTTGCAGATACATTTTTTTTTACTTGCCAATCGTTGGCTGTAAGTAAAAACATGTTTGTGTTTTTGTAGCGTTTTGCCAGTAATTTTACTCCATACATGTTCCCAATCAATGTTATTTTATTGAATTTAACAATAATAAATTTAATGCTAAGGTGATACCACATCCTTTAAACCCAAAGGCCTAATTCTAACCCAAATGTTATGTTTTACTAAAGGGGAGGTGACGGCAACTGACACCAGAGAGCAGTAATGTTCAATAATTTATTATATATATATATTTCAAATATATATAATAATCAAACAATACTAAATATACAAACTAAGGAAATGGAGTGTGACAAAATCCAATAGTGTGTATGGTGTAAGACTATGTGTAGTATTTAACTGGAGCATTTTACCGTAAATGTTGGAGGTGCGTGTTGGGAGGAGCGGTGCTGTTCGACAAGGGCAAGGCAGGCAGGGATGTCCAAGGGCGGAACCGTGGTCGAGAGGCAGGAGCGAGTCATCATAGTCCGGGGGCGAGCGAGGAGTCGAGAACTAGGAAGCGCGGGGGAGGCAGGGAAGATCCGGGAGCACAAGACGCACAGCTTGACTCGGGGATGCACACAGGGAACTGCGGGGTGAGGGAGGACACGACAATCAACGCAGGGAAAGCACAGAGAGGACAGATAGAGAGCATAAAGCGAGAGTTGCATCAAGCATCAGAAGATAGCTTACTGAACACCAACAGAAGATTATATTCCGGCGCCCGCATGCCAGGTTGTCCAGGCTTATGAAGGCAGCTCCTTCATTACCGGCAGGTGTGCTGATTGCCGGTAAATGATTACAGCTGGTGGCTGCTGCAGTGCAGCGACGCGCACAGCGCGTCCCTGGATGGGCGTGTCCCGAGGTGTGACACACAGAGCGCAATGATGAGGGCGCATTCCAATGCGCCCTGGCAGTGACACCAAAATGACTAAACCCAATTAACCCGGACTTAGGGTAAGGGTTTCTAATACCGGCTTCAAATTAGGGTTTGGGTTCTTCATATTATGATGTCAAGCTGGGGCTTAAGTTTTTCAGTTTTCCACTTTCTGGGACAGTGCAAGCCCTTTATTGACAGGAGAAAACATGGAAAAATCCTCCAATTTGGAAAACTCAATGATTGAACACACTATTTTTTAACATGTGAAGTAACACTCTACCAGTCGACCTAATTCCCACTATTGAAACATTGGGCCACATCTCATTTGGAGGCCCCAATTACAAAATGTTTTTACACTTTTTTGTTGGCATAAAAGCAATTTTAATCAAACTTAAATGTAATTAGATGCATGTCTTGTAGTATAACAAATTAATGGGAAATAAATTGTTCAATACTGTAGTATTTTATTGTCAAATAATACATTCAACATAATTATATACAATTACGATCCTTCCCGACACTAAACCTACCGGGGATCGAACCCAGTACTAAGACAGGGTCCGGGCGTCTGAGTGGTCACTAATATTTATCGAAATTTGTGAGGAAATCTGGGGTCGATCGCTGGCAACCACCACAATCCCATCGGGTCCTGAAAGCAGGGATATGGGAGATGATGATTCTTTCTTGCATGTTCACATTTTGGAAAATCTGATTTTGTCCACAGGAAGATATGCAGGGAAAGGTTGCAGTTATTTCTTTATACATGGTACTCACACAACTACATCTACACTTTAAGTTGAAATAGTAAAAGGAACTACAGTGAAACCGCGATTTACAAACATAATTGGTTCTTGAACAGGGTTCGTAAATAGAAAAGTTGGTATATCGAAGCAAATTTCTCCAAAAGAAACATTGTAAACATGCATAATGGGTTCCCCCTCGACAAAAGTCCATATTTTTATGAAAGTTTGTACACTTTGAACACAATATAAAGCAATATGCATTACTGTATATTAAACAGACATCCATTTCTCACTGGCACTCATCGAAGTCAGAAACTCTCTTTCCCTGTCCTTTATCGATCCTGCTCGCTTCTTTGTTTTGCCTTGTCATAACTTTCTTGTAATGTGTTATTGCACTGCTCTCCAAAATCTAAACAATCCTTTCAGGCTAGGACGTTGAAGATATCTACCTATTAGGATCCATAATAACAGGACATCTGCTGATTGGAGTAAGCATCAAAGAACCCTAAAGCTTCCACAAATGATTGGAGAATGCGGGCAGAGCTCCGGGCACTCAGACTTTTGTGATTTTGGACTAAATTGCAAGCTTGTCTTAGAAACGCTGTCCACTCTGCATGGCAAAGTATGATGAATTTGAAAACCAAAAATAAATAATTAGAGTGAAACGTTAAAATTGGTTTTCGCTCGTTCAAACACAGAAATTCTAATATGGATTGTTTTTCCTGGCTGCAGATCGTTGCTTAAGATTTCCCTCGAAGACAGTGTAGTGAAGACGCAACAAACTCCTTCTCTGTTTGTCATGAACATACACTTGTTGTTGTTGACTGTTGTTGAACTGACTGGCTGTGTTATCATGTTTGCAACAGCACTAAGGTTGCGGAACAGAGACACGGCGCAGGCTTACACACACATATGCATTCATGGAAAATACACGCCACACACACACACATACCCCACGCCCCATTCCACGCTTTCGATGCTTCACTCCACGTGGTATTGGTATGAGGGAAAATGGAGCAATGCCCCTAGTGGCTTGAAGCTTCTGTCTGGAGGACCGCCCCCCACCCCCACCCCTCCTTTTGCAAGTCTTGTGATTTCTGTGTCAACATGTGTATATGTGCTTATTAGCTACCGAATTTTTTTCCCTTGGCCCCAGTCTGTCCCCCTCCCCTCCCATAGGGGCGCAGTCTGAGATCAACTTTTTGTTTTTTAACTCATCACCCCTCGCCCGCGTCCACCTTTTTGCACATTTTACGGGGGTGACCCATCACCGTTCCTGTTCTGTTACTCTGTACAATGTTTGTCTAAACTTGAACGGGTTTGTGGTGAAAATGAAATTTCGTTTTACTTGTGCGATGACAATCAAGACCTTCTTGTTCTTATAATAAGGGGGTGATGGATCAACTTTCTATTTCAGAACAAAGCCAAAACAACAACAACTAATTGAACTAGCCCAGCCCACTAACTGTCACTAGCCCTGTGGTGCACTTACAGTTTGAAATCACAAAACTCCTTAAAGGCCTACTGAAATGAATTTTTTTTATTTAAACGGGGATAGCAGATCCATTCTATGTGTCATACTTGATCATTTCGCGATATTGCCATATTTTAGCTGAAAAGATTTAGTAGAGAACATCGACGATAAAGTTCGCAACTTTTGGTCGCTGATAAAAAAAGCCTTGCCTGTACCGGAAGTAGCGTGACGTCACAGGTTGAAAGGCTCCTCACATTTCCCCATTGTTTACGCCAGCAGCGATTCAGACCGAGAAAGCGACGATTACCCCATTAATTTGAGCCAGGATGAAAGATTCGTGGATGAGGAACGTGAGAGTGAAGGATTAGAGTGCAGTGCAGGACGTATCTTTTTTCGCTCTGACCGTAACTTAGGTACAAGCTGGCTCATTGGATTCCACACTCTCTCCTTTTTCTATTGTGGATCACGGATTTTTATTTTAAACCACCTCGGATACTATATCCTCTTGAAACTGAGAGTCGAGAACGCGAAATGGACATTCACTGTGACTTTTATCTCCACAACAATACATCGGCGAAGCACTTTAGCTACAGAGCTAACGTGATAGCATCGGGCTTAACTGCAGATAGAAACAAAATAAATAAACCCCTGACTGGAAGGATAGACAGAAGATCAACAATACTATTAAACCATGGACCTGTAAATACACGGTTAATGCTTTCCAGCCTGGCGAAGCTTAACAATGCTGTTGCTAACGACGCCATTGAAGCTAACTTAGCAACGGGACCTCACAGAGCTATGCTAAAAACATTAGCTATGCACCTACGCCAGCCAGCCCTCATCTGCTCATCAACACCCGTGCTCACCTGCGTTCCAGCGATCGACGGAGCGACGAAAGACTTCACCCGATCATCCGTGCGGTCGGCGGCTAGCGTCGGATAGCGCGTCTGCTATCCAAGTCAAAGTCCTCCTGGTTGTGTTGCTGCAGCCAGCCGCTAATACACCGATCCCACCTACATCTTTCTTCTTTGCAGTCTTCATTGTTCATTAAACAAATTGCAAAAGATTCACCAACACAGATGTCCAGAATACTGTGGAATTTTGCGATGAAAACCGAGCTTTTTGTATTGGATACAATGTGTCCGAATACTATAAAAATAGCCGAGGAAAGTGGTAGGGGAGAAAGACAATGTCCACAACGCTGTGGATACTTCAAACATTGCTTGTCCATTGATTTCCTTGGACTCATGTTGAGCTAGCAACACTAGAAACATGATGTAAGAATGCTAAATAACACTTAAAAGCACACAAAGTATTAGAGTAGCTAACGACAGCGGTGCTGTGCTGTCTGAATGAGCTCCGCAGATCGATCAGTCCGCCCACAATGGACGTGCTTCCTGGCACAAAATGGTGGCACCACGAGGCACACGATAGGTGGATGAAACGCTTGTACAATGAGACAAGGTTAGTTTAATAAAACATGTTTTTTTCGATCTGTGGTTCATAAATCGAAACGTTGGTATGAAGGGTTCATAAACAGAGGTTCCACTGTAGTATAAAATATTAAAGTAGACAACAGTAAAACATTCGTTCTCTCACCCAAAATCTTCATCTGCTGGCCCTTCGAGCTTGGCATTGTGGTGGGGTTAAAATAATCAGAAGGCAAGGTTTTGATGCAATTAGTGCTAATAGCAGCAACTTCAGCACAAACAGCTATGTTGTCCATTGCTGTTCTTCTTACCGGTTGTTGCGAGAGGGGAGACAGGACAGTGACCTCATCGTTCTCAAATAGCAGTGGTCTACAAAGCGGCATTTTTCCCACTGTGGAACCTATTCTGGTGAGAAAATTGCTTCAGGGCATGCAGGACGCCGTTGCCATGTGGACAAAAGGCCGGAACGATACAATACTTGAGTGTGGACAGGACCAAAGTGTATTATGCCAAATATTATAAGAACAACAATGTGTTATTACTAAGCAGTGAGTAAAATGTACATTGTCATTGAAAAGCTACTCACCAGTAAAAACAGTAATGATGTCACCAGGGTGCGTCCATAAAGGGTCGGTGGAGGGAGAGAAGAGAGGCTGTCAGCTAGAAAAAGAGCCACATAACAATGTTAACTAAATTCCCAATCAGCCAATCCATGTTTTGCTCTTTTCTGCTCCTCGCTACTCCCTCATTACAAGACTGGAACCAAAGCTTAATGACTTATTTGTGAAACAGGCCTCTAACTAGAAAATACATCAGAAAAGAATGCAAATTTGGTCTGTTAATTCGGCCCGAGCCTCGGTGGTGTCCAAATCCCTCCTAAGCTTCTTGTTGAGCACGTCTGCCAGCTTTGTGTACACAATTGCCTCCTCAAATATTCACACAGCATCATTAATGTCGGCCACCTTTTGTGCTGCTCTATTCAACTAGACTAAACAGGATCACACGTACAAAAAGTTATTCTTTATTTGCAGATAATTAGTCCACGAAACAAGTTGAGCAATAACGTGCTAGAGTAAAACAAACATTTTCCAAAGCACGGAAAATGAAGGCATTTGAGCGCCCGGGGAAAAATGTGCTTATCAAATAAAGCTAGAAAAAATTGTGCAGTGAATGAAGTGAGCCCATCATTTTAGTGTGGGATGGGAGCCCAGAGGAGAATAAATAAGCAATCGTCACATCATGCAGGGAGAACAAATGAGCACGGTACACAATTAGGCAGGGTCACATTCTGCCAGAGCTGTGAGTGTGGGACGGGCTAATGAGCTGTCCTAGAGTGTGTGTGCGTGCGTGTGTGTGCCTTGCCTGTGTGTGTGTGCGCGTGTGTTTGTGTGTGTGCGTGCGTCTGTGTGTGTTGAATGCAGGCTGACAACATTTTAAAAAATACAATTATTTGTCTACAATCCTAAACATATGTTGTCTTCTGGGCTCTGTAAATATGAGCTCAGATCGCAATCATACATAAAAGATGCACTTTATACATTACAGACACACAAACATCTCTCACCCTATTAAATGCCCCCATTGTACACATTTTACTTTTTAATGATTTTCTAACAGTGTCTCCAGAGCCTGTTTATGACCACCAAAGTGAGAAAAATCTTTACAATTATTTACATTGAATGCAGTAATACACAATGCAATACATAATACAGTAATGCACAATTCAAGTAAAACAAACAATCCAAACATATCTGAAAAGAAGTAAGGAGACGCATAAACTAATCTGTTTCCTTTTCCATCTCTCTGCAAAACTGCTTGCTGATGATCTGTCTACTTCCTGTTTTTTCTATTATATTACACTATAGGTAGTGCACCATCATTGTTAGTGCCTGGCAGACAACCACTTTATGGCACAACACAGCATCCCTCAGGGTGCAACTTCGGCGTGCTAAAATCTGTGTAGTTGTCTAGATATTGTGTGAGTGCATCTAATTTCCCAGAAAAGGTGGCACAGATTATAATTGTGTGCTGCATGTTCCACAATTTAGCAAAACACCCCAGCTTGGAGCATGATGCCATGGATGTTCAGTCTTTGAGTGTCTCCACTAGAGAGTTAGTGTTAGGGTTTAAGTTTGTTAGAGAAAAAATACCATGTTTTAGTCTGTTAAATTAAGAAGGAATTTTTTTTTAGGAATATATTAATTTTATTATGATTGTAATAGCCACAAACTGGATGAAATCTTACCTTGAGGATAGAGAACAGGTGGTAGAGGTGAACAGATCACTGTCCTCTCCCCTCAAGGTGAGCTGTGGTGTCCCACAGGGGAGCATTCTGGGACCATTGTTATTCTTGATTTACATTAACAACATGAAATCAGCATGTAACAGCAATTTGTTCCTGTACGCGGACGATTCTGCGATCCTGGCCTCAGACAGGGACAAATTGAAGGTTGAAAGTGCACTCAGCACCGAACTAAGTAATCTCTGTCTCTGGCTTTCCGATTACAAACTGTCACTACACCTGGGTAAAACAGAGGCCATCCTATTTGGGTCCAAGCCCAACCTAGGTAAATCCCTGGGCTTTATGATCAAAGCAGGTGATACCATAATCACCAGCAAAGACAAGGTAATTTACCTAGGTTGTATATTGGACAACACTCTCTTGGGTGAAAAATGGCATTAAAAGCTCCCCGCAGTCTGGAATCGTTTTTCGGGGTGGGTGGAGGGAAGTCAGGAGGGGGGAAGAATCCTCCCCTCTAAATTGTCCAGAAAGTCTCTTTCTCCCCCCACCTGAGATTGTGTGGGAGGACAGGAGGAAAAAGTCTGTGTCGTGGGCGGGGCTAGAGTCCTTAGGAGCGCAGTCCGAAAATCAGGTGGCTGGGATTGACTAGACCTAATGTTCAACAAAATGTTCTGACAATGCTTTATTTTTGGCATAAAGTCTTTAGGAGGTGGCTGACCAATGGAGACAGAAGGCAAAAAAATAAAATTCTGATCCCTGACTTCCCTTGAAGACGCCGGCGGAGTGATGTCATCGCCGCACGCCGGTTCAGTGACGTCCTCGGAAGTGGGCGGAGTGACGTCATCCAAAGTGGATGGAGTGAAGTTGTTGCCAGAGTTCATTTGGCTTGCAGCCCAATCTAAAAATTGTTTGGCAAAATGAGACACGGGATTACCAAACAACTGAGGGGAAGAGTTGGCTGCTTGAGGCGTGCTGCTGTCCGGAGGAGGAGTTGTGGGGAACGACGCGTCCTGAGAGCGAGGCGAAGCCTTTCTGGCTGGCTTCCATCTTCGCCGGCGCGTCTCCATCACCTCGTGGTCCCTTGCGGAAGAACGGATAGCTGGCTTCATTCTGTCACGATCGGGTTGCAGCTTGCTGCGCGGTTGTTCTTCCAAGATGCAAAAAGGACGGCTCCGGACGAAGGCGTAAAGGTAGGATTTGATTTATTATACATAAATCACCCAACTAGCAAAACACAGGCACAGAACAAAAAAGGCAGGCGTGCCTATAAACACGTGAAGCTAAGAATTAACAGAAGCTATGGCGTGGAACAAGAAAACTTACTTGGAACAGGTGTGACACAAACAATGAAGCCAGGCCGACTGACGAGCAAAGACAAGCTTAAAGGCCTACTGAAAGGAATTTTTAAAATTTAAAACGGGGATAGCAGATCCATTCTATGTGATCATTTCGCGATATTGCCATATTTTTGCTGAAAGGATTTAGAAGAGAACAACGACGATAAAGATCGCAACTTTTGGTATCTGATAAAAAAAAGCCTTGCCCCTACCGGAAGTAGCGTGACGTAGTCAGTTGACAGGCTCCTCACATTTTCCTATTGTTTTCAATGCAGCTAGAGCGATTCGGACTGAGAAAGCGACGATTACCCCATTAATTTGAGCGAAGATGAAAGATTCGTGGATGAGGAACGTTAGAGTGAAGGACTAGAATGCAGTGCAAGACATATCTTTTTTCGCTCTGACCGTAACTTAGGTACAAGCTGGCTCATTGGATTCCACACTCTCTCCTTTTTCTATTGTGGATCACGGATTTGTATTTTAAACCACCTCGGATACTATATCCTCTTGAAAATGAGAGTCGAGAACGCGAAATGGACTATTACAGTGACTTTTATCTCCACGACAATACATCGACGAAACACTTTAGCTACGGAGCTAACGTGATAGCATCGTGCTTAACTGCATATAGAAACAAAATAAATAAATCCCTGACTGGAAGGATAGACAGAAGATCAACAACACTATTAAACCGTGGACATGTAAATACACGGTTAATGCTTTCCAGCCTGGCGAAGGTTAACAATGCTGTTTCTAACGACGCCATTGAAGCTAACTGAGCAACCGGACCTCACAGAGCTATGCTAAAAACATTAGCTATCCACCTATGCCAGCCAGCCCTCATCTGCTCATCAACACCCGTGCTCACCTGCGTTCCAGCGATCGACGGTGCGACGAAGGACTTCACCCGATCACAGATGCGGTCGGCGAGACGGAGGAAGTTAAGGTGAGTTCGGCGGCTAACGCGTCTGCTATCCATCTCTGTCCTCCTGGCTGTGTTGCTGTAGTCCGCCGCTAATACACCAATCCCACCTACAACTTTCTTCTTTGCAGTCTCCATTGTTCATTAAACAAATTGCAAAAGATTCACCAACACAGATGTCCAGAATACTGTGGAATTTTGAAATGAAAACAGAGCTTTTTTGTATTGTATTCAATGGGGTACCAATACTTCTATCAACCGTTTACGTCACGCGCATACGTCATCATATCTAGACGTTTTCAACCGGAAGTGTGGCGGAAAATTTAAAATTGCACTTTATAAGTTAACCCGGCCGTATTGGCATGTGTTGATTTTTTTATATTTAAACGGGGATAGCAGATCCATTAGAGAACAACGACGATAAAAATCGCAACTTTTGGTCGCTGATAAAAAAAAGCCTTGCCTATACCGGAAGTAGCGTGACGTCACCGGAGGAAGGACTCCTCACATTTTCCCATTGTTTACAATGCAGCGAGAGAGATTCGGACCGGGAAAACGACGATTACCCCATTAATTTGAGCGAGGATGAAAGATTTGTGGATGAGGAAAGTGAGAGTGAAGGACTACAGTGCAGTGCAGGACGTATCTTTTTTCGCTCTGACCGTAACTTAGGTACAAGGGTTCATTGGGTTCCACACTTTCTCCTTTTTCTATTGTGGATCACGGATTTGTATTTTAAACCACCTCAGATACTATATCCTCTTGAAAATGAGAGTCGAGAACGCGAAATGGACCTTCACAGTGACTTTTATCTCCACAACAATACATCGGCGAAGCTCTTTAGCTACTGAGCTAACGTGATAGCATCGGGCTCAAATGCAGATAGAAAAAAAAATAAATAAATCCCTGACTGGAAGGATAGACAGAAGATCAACAATACTATTAAACCATGGACATGTAAATACACGGTTAATAATTCCCAGCTTGGCAAAGCTTAACAATGCTGTTGCTAACGACGCCATTGAAGCTAACTTAGCAACGGGACCTCACAGAGCTATGCTAAAAACATTAGCTATCCACCTACGCCAGCCAGCCCTCATCTGCTCATCAACACCCGTGCTCACCTGCGTTCCAGCGATCGACAGAAGGACGAAAGACTTCACCCGATCATCCGTGCGGTCGGCGGCTAGCGCGTCTGCTATCCAAGTCAAAGTCCTCCTGGTTGTGTTGCTACAGCCAGCCGCTAATACACCGATCCCACCTACAACTTTCTTCTTTGCAGTCTTCATTGTTCATTAAAGGCCTACTGAAATGAATTTTTTTTATTTAAACGGGGATAGCAGATCTATTCTATGTGTCATACTTGATCATTTCGCGATATTGCCATATTTTTGCTGAAAGGATTTAGTATAGAACAACGACGATAAAGATTGCAACTTTTGGTATCTGATAAAAAAAAGGCTTGCCCCTACCGGAAGTAGCGTGACGTAGTCAGTTGAACATATACGCAAAGTTCCCTATTGTTTACAATGATGGCCGCATGAAGTGAGAGAGATTCGGACCGAGAAAGCGACAATTTCCCCATTAATTTGAGCGAGGATGAAAGATTTGTGGATGAGTAAAGTGCAAGTGAAGGACTAGTGGGGAGTTGAAGCTATTCAGATAGGGAAGATGCTGTGAGAGCCGGGGGTGACCTGATATTCAGCTGGGAATGACTACAACAGTAAATAAACACAAGACATATATATACTCTATTAGCCACAACAACCAGGCTTATATTTAATATGCCACAAATTAATCCTGCATAAAAACACCTACGTGTTTGTTATGCTAGCTCCTCTGCTAGCTCCTAGCTCCATAGAACACGCCAATACAATTCAAACACCTGATCAACACACACAATCACTCAGCCCAAAAGACCGTTCACCTAACCCAAGGTTCATAAAGCTTATATATTTTTAAAAAGTTACATACGTGACGCGCACATACGGTCAAGCTATCAAATGTTTAGCAGCCAAGGCTGCATACTCACGGTACCTGATATTCAGCTGGGAATGACTACAACAGTAAATAAACACAAGACATATATATACTCTATTAGCCACAACACAACCAGGCTTATATTTAATATGCCACAAATTAATCCTGCATAAAAACACCTGCGTGTTTGTTATGCTAGCTCCTAGCTCCTATGCTAGCTCCTAGCTCCTTAGAACACGCCAATACAATTCAAACACCTGATCAACACACACAATCACTCAGCCCAAAAGACCGTTCACCTAACCCAAGGTTCATAAAGCTCATATATTTTTAAAAAGTTACGTACGTGACGCGCACGTACGGTCAAGCTATCAAATGTTTAGCAGCCAAGGCTGCATACTCACGGTACCTGGTATTCAGCTGGGAATGACTAAAACAGTAAATAAACACAAGACATATATTTACTCTATTAGCCACAACACAACCAGGCTTATATTTAATATGACACAAATTAATCCTGCATAAAAACACCTACGTCTTTGTTATGCTAACTCCTAGCTCCTATGCTAGCTCCTAGCTCCATAGAACACGCCAATACAATTCAAACACCTGATCAACACACACAATCACTCAGCCCAAAAGACCGTTCACCTAACCCAAGGTTCATAAAGCTTATATATTTTAAAAAAGTTGCGCACATACGGTCAAGCGATCAAATGTTTAGAAGTCAAAGCTGTATACTCACAGTAGCACGTCTGCGTCTTTGTCATCCAAATCAAAGTAATCCTGGTAAGAGTCTGTGTTGTCCCAGTTCTCTACAGGCGTCTGTGTATCGAAGTCAAAAGTCATCCTGGTTAGAGTCTCTGTTATCCGAGTTCTTCCATCTTGACTGCATCTTTCGGGAATGTAAACAAAGAAGCGCCGGCTGTGTACTGTTGTTGCTGACTACGTTCGAAAAATACGTCCATTTCGCAATACAACTTTCTTCTTTGCTTGCTCAGCTTCTTTCTCCATAATGCAATGAACATGATTGCAACAGATTCACGAACACAGATGTCCAGAATACTGTGGAATTATGAAATGAAAACAGAGCTTTTTCATATTGGCTTCAATGTGGAAGGCATACCCGTGTTCCCCGGGCTACGTCACACGCATACGTCATCCTCAGAGGCGTTTCGAACCGGAAGTTTAGCGGCAAATTTAAAATGTCACTTTATAAGTTAACCCGGCCGTATTGGCATGTGTTATAATGTTAAGATTTCATCATTGATATATAAACTATCAGACTGCGTGGTCGGTAGTAGTGGGTTTCAGTAGGCCTTTAAACAAATTGCAAAAGATTCACCAACACAGATGTCCAGAATACTGTGGAATTTTGAGATGAAAACAGAGCTTTTTGTATTGGATTCAATGGGGCCGAATACTTCCGTTTCAACGATTGACGTCACGCGCATACGTCATCATACATAGACATTTTCAACCGGAAGTTTAGCGGGAAATTTAAAATTGCACTTTATAAGTTAACCCGGCCGTATTGGCATGTGTTGCAATGTTAAGATTTCATCATTGATATATAAACTATCAGACTGCGTGGTCGGTAGTAGTGGGTTTCAGTAGGCCTTTAAATAATGTCTCTGATTAGTGCTCGGGAAGCAGGTGAGCGGGCGAGCACTAATCAGAGACAGGTGAACACAATGAGTCGCCATGGTGACAAAACAAACAAGGAAGCACAAACGGGAACTAAAGAAGTCCAAAACTAACAGAACATAACTAAACAAAACATGATCCGGACCACCGATCATGAAAATTTCGGTCATTTGGATGCAATGGGTTCTTTAATGTATATGACCTCTACTACATTGGAGGTGCACCATTACAGAGTCTGAAGTACACAATAGTTATCTTTGGAGCCACATACTCTGTCAGAGACAAACACATTAGCAAAAAAGATACAGATTTGAAACACAAAATGGCTCAGAATGAATGTATTTAACATCTTAACAACTCAATAATCAAAGAGGGCCCCGGAAGAGATTGCGTTCAAGCTCAGACGTTCCACTGTAGTTTGTTTTGTCTGTGGCTACTTTTGCTGTCTTCAGAGGCTGTGAATGTTAAGTCATAAAAGTTAGGTATATAAAAGGTGGAAGTAAGAGTAGTTGGTAGCCTATCAGTTGACTTGGCATCTGCACCAGGACCACATGAAAGCCAGACATGCCTTGTACAGGTGCAGTGGCCAAACAGACAAAACGAAGAGGAGCAGGCTTTTAGAAACGACATATAGTTATTAACTATTCAATCACAAAAAGGACAGATGAAGGCGTGAAAGGTTGCGGACCAAAGCTCTTTTGCTTCAGTGCATTAAAAGCCTTGGTCCAGCACTCTGGCGGCGAGGATGATTGCCTCCCCTGGAAGAGGACCGCTCAAAGGAGTTTTTCCCCCCTTTAATAACAGCAATCTGCTGTGAAAATCTAATCCCAAATACCATTCCACTGAATCTAGCAAACGTCTGCTCAGAAAAGCGTGCAACATGAATATTGCATTCTCTAATATACAAATAAACAAGCTCCCCATCAATCAGGGGGCGCAGGCGACGTAAGTGATGCGGAAGAGTAAACTGCTAATGAAACCGTCTAGCGAGAAATGCACATTTTAAAATGGCATCATCGTATTACTGTGTGGAATTAAAAACACATCTCTGCAGGGGAGCGTCTCATCTCTTTTCACGCACGGATGTTAGTGCACACGACCCAGAAGAGTCATAAAATGTGACCTTCTCGCAATGTTGATCACCTGTGTGACACCACAATAGACCACAGCGATCCAAGCATGAGCGCAGCCCCTTAGTTAGCGGGAATAATAGCTCCATCTTTGCCATTAAGGTCAGACACGGGTGCTCCTTTTAAGCCCCTTACTCTTCTCCTCACTGGCCTAAATTCCCCTCCTCAGAGGTGGATGACAGGGATCAAAAATACATGCATATGCATGGCTAACTATCTGACAAAGGCAGCGGGTGGGTCTCTGAAAATACAACTCATGACAAGTAACAAAGACATGGGAGTGTGCTCAGAGGGGCACCTCTACCCAGCACCAAACAAACACTCAGTAGGATCATTTCCCTAACTGTAATCCCACCTACTGTACCACCCTAAAAATGCACTGCTTACTTTTCCTCCATTAACAAACACAACCAGACCCATGTCATTCTCCATCTTGCACATAGGACCACTGCAGCATCCAAAGGGCTTGTGGCTCTCATGATGCAGGTTCTACTGATAAAGCTGAAAGAAGAAGTGTGACCAGGTCGTGGTGTGTGGATAGTCAGTCTCAAAGTAAACAAGGACTGATGGGATCGAGAGGCTGGTCTTAGCTCTAGCCCCTCATCAGTACAGTCAACATATGGAAGATTGGGTTCACATTCCTCCCCAAACCCGGTCTCCACAACAGCAGTATCCCCTCAATCAGCTCAGATTTCCCTCCTTTTCCATTTTAGAGGACGTTAGAAAAAAGCTAGCTTATACTTAAAGGTGATGTCCTGCTGAGATGGCTTTAACGATGAGACAGGCTTCCATCAACACATAAACATCTCTCAGGCAATGTGAGCCACTCATAATTTATTTAATGTGTTTGGAATCCTCAAAGTTGAAGTAGGCAGGTGTGAGTAGCACATTTAATTGTAAGGATCATATGTGGGCCTGTACTTATCTTCTCTGGCCAAGTAGATAGGGATGAACAATTTATTTCATTTTTCAAGTCAATACCGATAACTTCCTACTTCTCAAGACCGATCCCGATAACCGATAGCTTATTTATGTCTATTATTTCTTAAAATTAGATTGAACTGTAATTTATGCATGCCTGGAGGTTAGAGAGACTCAAACAAAGGTGAATTATGAGAAACTTGTAAATTTGTCCTAATGAAATGGGATATCACTACTTGTTATTCCTTGTTTACACTGCACACCAAATCTAATTTGGATGCACTAAAATGACGCAGATTGCTCCAAAGTGCTTCAAATCTGATTTTTTTTCACATCAGATTCAGGCCACATAAGAAGGTAGTCCGAATCCGATTGGAATCTAATCTTTTCAAATGTGACTTCAGTCTAAACGGCAATGCAACCTGTATATGACTTTTTTGTCAGCTTTGGGCAAGCTACATAGTAAACCAGCGAAAACAAGGTAATTTAACAAGGTGTCTTCCTTAAATACCACTATTCAAACATCAAAAATAATTGCACCTAGTGTTTACGCAGCAAAAATAATATTATTTTCAAACTAAGTACTGAGTACTCGTTTGATTGATTGATTGAGACTTTTATTAGTAGGTTGCACAGTGAAGTACATATTCCGTACAATTGACCACTAAATGGTAACACCCGAATAAGTTTTTCAACTTGTTTAAGTCGGGGTCCACTTAAATTGATTCATGATACAGATATATACTATCATATATATACTATCATCATAATACAGTCATCACACAAGAAAATCACATTGAATTATTTACATTATTTACAATCAGGGGTGTGGAGGGGGTGGGTGGGTGGGGGGGGGGGTTGGATATGGACAGCAAGTAGTGGACATAGAGAGAGAGAGAGAGAGAGAGAGAGAGAGAGAGAGAGAGAGAGAGAGAGAGAGGGAGATCAAAAGGCATAATAAAAAAATTATCTGCATTTGATTGTTTACATTTGATTATTAGCAATCCGGGGAGGGTGTTAGTTTAGGGTTGTAGCTGCCTGGAGGTGAACTTTTACTGCGGTTTTGAAGGAGGATATAGATGCCCTTTCTTTTATACCGGTTGGGAGCGCATTCCACATTGATGTGGCATAGAAAGAGAATGAGTTAAGACCTTTGTTAGTTTGGAATCTGGGTTTAACATGGTTAATGGAGCTCCCCCTGGTGTTGTGGTTATGGCGGTCATTTACGTTAAGGAAGTAGTTTGACATGTACTTCGGTATCAGGGAGGTGTAGTGGATTTTATAGACTAGGCTCAGTGCAAGTTGTTTAACTCTGTCCTCCACCTTGAGCCAGCCCACTTTGGAGAAGTGGGTAGGAGTGAGGTGGGATCTGGGGTGGAGGTCTAGAAGTAACCTGACTAGCTTGTAATGGGATGTTTGGAGTTTAGATTTGAGGGTTTTGGAGGTGCTAGGGTACCAGGAGGTGCATGCGTAATCGAAAAAGGGTTGAACGAGAGTTCCCGCCAGAATCCTCATGGTGCTTTTGTTAACCAGAGAGGAGATTCTGTAGAGAAATCTCGTTCGTTGGTTAACCTTTTTGATTACCTTGGTTGCCATTTTATCACAACCTTTGGCCATCAGGGGAGGCAACACAACATGGCCAACGATGCTCAATGAGTGATTACAGCGGATGCCATGTGAAATATGAAAATATGTGCATCAACAAAACAAAATGCTGATTTTACAGCCACAATTAGAATGTTGCTCACACAAACACGTACAGTATAAGCATATACTGTACATAGCCAATAACATCCCAGCAAGGTTATTTTTTTGCTTCAGAACTAAAAGATTAGTTGTGGACGAAACACTTTTAATAATCTGAGTACTTGGCAGAGCAAACATGTTGGCCATCCTAACAACCCACATAATACCTTTCAACACTGCTCCTCCTTTGTGGCAATGACATTTTCCACTATTTGTTTATTTTCGCATCCCCATAGAGGAGCAGTGATCTTTATCGACGTTACTAAAGCTGCATCCAGAAACAACTGGAGTCCGTTCTTTAGACTGCATTGACAACTATAATTCTGGTCTCTTTATCGCCTTACTATGAAATAGTGAATTATAGATGTGATTAAAATCTGCTCAGTGTGTTAGCCGCCACCTCGTTGTGTCAGCCAATTTCTGCTTGTCAGGGACAAAGTGTGTGTGTGTGTGTGTGCGTGTGTGTGTGTGTGTGTGTGTGTGTGTGTGTGTGTGTGCACCACCATCACAATGACCTTTCCACAAGCCCGGGGAGCACGCAATGCAGAGAAGAGGCAATAAAAGTAATGAAAGAAGCAAAGGCAATTAAAGTGGTGTGTGTGAGGGGAGCGTGGCGGAGATGAGCCTAACTGGATGCGGCGCTGCAATGCACTACAGCACCATATCCTCCATAATCCCTCTGTGATCGCAGTGCAATCCTGGTGTGCTCTCAGTCTGATCATCCTCTTGCAGCATTCAACGCCCTAATCCGTACAAACGGACAGACGTCCACACGTGCTGCTTGTACACAAACACACAGGGGAGCAATTTAGGGAGACAAGAATAATCCCACACTACTATTTTGACAGCAATCTATTGCACAATTACGGTAAGTGAGAATAATCCAAAAATGTGCAAAAACATTTAGGCACACCGAAGCTATTGTGAGAAACAGTGTTTTGAAAATTATGTCACAGACTCGCATGGCTGCGGTAGTTGTGACCCCAAGATGCAGGAGACAGGAGGACGACGTACAGGTAATAGTCTTTTAATGTCCTCAAAAAGGCACGAGGTGCAGCAGGGAAGTGCACGAAAGCAATAAACAGCATGCAAGGAGAGCCAGACAGTATGTGACATTTAACACAAAATAATCCTCGAGCACTGACAAAAGGCAGGCATTCATAGAAGCCAGCTGATTGACAACCACTACCAGTTGTGGCCAGGCTGCCAATCAGCACCAGGTGAGGGGAAAGAGCGTTCAGGGAGAAATGCAGGAGAAGGAACCCAAAATAAGAGTGCTACACAGGAAATAAAGACAAACTAAGGAAACATAAGACGTGATAAGACGTTCATAAAAATAATAATTTATAGTTACTTTACCAAAAAATATAATTAAATCACTAACGGAATTACTCTTTAATAAATGCAGTTAATTACTAGTGAAAGTAATTTATGCGTTACTGGAAAGAAAAAAAAAAGGATATGCATTTGCGAGACGTTTCATGAGAGCATAGTGTGTGTGCATGCTTTTTAAAGTCAGTGCCTGTTGCCAAGTAATGTGTGACGTCGGCGAGAGCTTGTTTAGAAAGAGAAAGCATTTTAGCTCAGCTCTGTTTGATAGTTTAGCAGCGGCAGTTTGCCGGCAGTTACAGCAGCTCTGTTGAATCTTTACGCTGGACTGTGTTAGCGCTAGTTGATAAAGAGTTTGAATGTGCTTCGATGGCTGCCATATCTTCTTGTCCACAAACAAGGTATTGTAGGAATACAAGCTTGTCACTTCAATTGTTGATTTGTTGTTCATTATTCCAAAGTAATAGAAGTAGTGTGTGTGTATGTGTGCATGTGTACTTAGCATTCATTAGTAAACATATGTGTCCTACATTGTACTTTGCTATGCTTCTCTGTCATGTTGACATACAACCCTATCAAAAGTAGCATGCAGGACTTCAAGGCCTCCATCGGTCAGTGTTGACCATGGATATTGTCCGAGTCTTGGCTGACTGCTCGACTTGAACAGTGTCGTCTGTGACTGAAGAGACCGATGCAGGACTGGCTGTCTTTTGCGCAAAGGTCACAGCGATGAAGGGTGTCTGGTCTGTAGGAGTGGTGGCGCTCCTGAAGGTCACTCCTGCTGTTGTCTGCATCAGTTTCTCCTCCCCTGCCCTCAGATGTTGAGTCAGGGTACTCTTCCGCTTGGATTTGTTGGCTGCGTTGTTTTCCCAAGAGTTTGTATTCATACCAACAGCCTTCATATCTCTTTTCAGCATGTCCTTGTAGCGCAGCGTTGGGCACCCCTTCAGCTCCTCATAGAAACTATCCTTGGAGATTCTTCCGTCGTCCATCCCAGCCAGCGGAGTCTGGGATGTCTCAACAGGGTGTACATAGTGGGGACACCGGCGCAGGATAGGACTTCGGCATTGGTCACCCTGTCCTGCCAAGATATGCCTAGGATGCATCATAGGCTTCTCATATGGAAAGTGTTGAAACGTTTCTCCTGTCTTGCAGCGATACAGCAGCGTGCTGACGACACAGGCATTGTACACGACCATCTTGGTCACAACAGTTAGCTTGGGGTTCGTCCACACTCGTATTGTAAGGCAAGAAAGTGTGGTGGCTGCCTTCATGATTCTTTTGTCAACCTCAGCGTCAAGGGACAGGTTGTTGATGACTGTGGAGCGGAGGTATGTGAACTGCTGGATGTCGTCGAGTTGGTAGTCGTCAATGTAGATGGCTGGCTGTGACTCTGACTCCTGTGCAAGGATGTTGGTCTTCTTAAGGGTTAAGAAGTTAAGCCGAAGTCATTGCAGGCCTGGGAAAAGCAGATCACCAGGTACTATAATTGTTGCTTTGTGTGTGTTGCTATAGCCGCATCATCGGCAAATAGCATGTCTCTGCCGAGACTGACGCAAGTTTTGGTATTGGCCTGGAGACGGCAGAGGTTGGAGAGCCTGCCGTCTGATCTGGTTCGCAGGTAGATTCCTTCTGTTGACGTGCCGCATACGTGCTTGAGCAGCAGAGTGAAGAAGATGCCGTAAAGTGTTGGAGTGAGGATGCAGCCTTGTTTGACACCGCTATTGATGCTGAAAGGTTCGGATGAGCTGCCGTTGAAATGGACTGTCCCTTTCATATCTGTGTGGAAGTACTCCATCAAGCTCTTGAGTTTGGGTGGGCAGCCAATCTTGGAGAGAACCTTGAAAAGTCTATCCCTACTGACCAGGTCAAATGCTTTGGTGAGGTCGTAGAAGGCAGGACAGGGGGACATGCTGTTCTCTGCACTTCTCTTGTAGTTGTCTCAAGGAAAATACCATATCTCATATGGAGTAGAGGTCGATGTAATGTTCCACCCATCTCTCCATCTGCTAGCTTTTATCGGTGATCAGATCCCCAGTGGTAGATTTCAGGGGGGCCGTCTTGCTTTTTGTTGGTCCCGGTGCCAGTGTTCTCGATGCCGTCGTACATTCCTTTGATTTTTCCTGAGGCAGCAGGGTTCTGGATTTCTGTGCTGAGTTCCTGCCAGTATTTGTTTGCACAGCGCTGAGCTGTCTGTTGTGCCTTGCTCCTGGCAGCTCTGAGGGTTTGCAGGTTCTGATTGCTGGCTGACTGCTTAAATTTGACAAGGGCGACACGCTTGGCTTCGATCACGGGCGACATCTCGGTCGACATGGCATCAAACCAGTCGTGTGATTTCGAGGTCTTCTTCCCGAAGCTTGCCATAGCTGTGCGATGTGTGATATCCCGCAGTACTTCCCACTTCTCTTTAGAGGCGTCACATGGCTGGAAGGTGCTCACTTCCTGCTCAAAGACGGCAGTAAACTGCTTTACAAGACTCGGCTGGGACATCTTACTGATGTAGATGTGCCGATTCCTGGATCGATGAATCCTCATTGGTTGCAGCCTCATCTTGCAACGGACCAGAGAGTGGTCCGTATCGCAGGATGCGCTGTGAAAGGAGCGCGTGTGAAGGGACAGCCAGCAAGCGGCTTGAAGATGGTCTACAAAACATAAACTATGCAAAATTTTGACCAAAGAACCACCATTACATCTTATGTAGACCACAGGAAAGTATTTTTAAATTTAGGGGGAAAAATTATAATATGACCTCTCTCAGAGCTGTTATATTATTCTCTCTCTAGAGTCTTATTTATCCATGTATTATTTTCTGCATACTTTTCATCTACACTTTTTAAACTTTACAATGTATATATTTTTTGTTGTTGTTTCAAACTAGCTTAGCAGCTACCTAGCTTAGTTAGCATCCCTGTTCCTGCTTGCTTCCAGTGTTTTGTAACATGTTAATCCATCCATTAGCCTTGTCGTAATACATGATACAAGTACCTGATAATGATACATGAGATATTAAGAAATGCTGTTTATTAGCCGTCCTGGAGGTGGTTATAATTATCTTAAGGAAATGTATTCACACTGTGCATGGATAGACTGTCCATACGTCCTCTTTTACCCGGACATGTCCTCTTTTGCGGGGCTGTCCGGGCGGAGTTTCTTAAATGCCTCAAATGTCCGGCATTTTGAGTTAGGGTTGCGTGTATTTTCAATGTACGTTCAGGGTTAAGAAGGGGTTAAAAACAAAACAAATTGTGAAGGTGTGCGCACGCAGCAGCATTTGTGAGGGAGGGGCAGAGACAGAGAGAGCGAGAGAGCCAGGGATTGATTCATTGATTGAAACTTTTATAAGTGGATTGCACAGTACAGTACATATTCCGTACAATTGACCACTAAATGGTAACACCCGAATAAGTTTTTCAACTTGTTTAAGTCGGGGTCCACATTAATCAATTCATGGAAAAGGGAGTGGAGAGACAGACAAGACACCCAATTTGCTTGTTTTTTTAAATTATATCGATTATCGCTTTCCGCCAGTGTTTTGTTTTGTTTATATTTGCCGGGTCAAATTTCCGTCCCTGTTTATTGCGTTTTTATTTTGATTCGCCAAAAGTTTTATCAATGACAACTACTGCCTCAGTTCGCACTCGGACAAGTTTACCGCGAGGGGCTGTCAAAATAAAGACTTCATGGTAAACACTAAGGTGAGTGTAAAGTCAACATTTTTAACTCCAGTAAACGAGTTATTTTAGTCTTTGTGAGTCCATGGAAACTTCACTTTTATCTCCCGCTGGATCCACATCGTTCGAGGATGGAGACAGGTTAGCTGTTAGCTTCAAGCTAACCAGTACCCGAGCAGACTCCTCCACCCCAAAAACATACTTTGCAGGTCAAAAAACGGGGCAATTGTTTGCCTTTTGAAGTGTTAATGTGCGAGGAGTGTTCAAAAGGAGTCTCTTGAAGAAGTGGCTGACAAGTTAGCATCACTGACAGTGACATCATCACCGTCATTGTTTACTGAAGCAGAGATGGTGACTGTGCGTTATGATAAACACGCATGCGTCGCCAGGCTCTGCTTTTTATGGATAGATTTTTCAGATTTAATTTTATATTATCTATAGCAGGGGTGTCAAAAGTGTGCCCCTGAGGCCATTTGCGGCCCACAGCTAATGTTTTAAAGGCCCACGGCACATTCTAAAAATACTATTAAAATAAACAAAAACATAACAAAAGTGAAATAAAAAAGCTTAAAGGTTAAATGTAATTTAGAAAAAGTTGCAATGTTGACTAATAAAACAAAGCTGCTTTCTTTTTATTTCAAACGGTCATTGCTCAAAACATAATATTAAATCAAAATCAATGTTATTATGAAATATTGACCTATCCAAGGTTCCGATTACTTCACATCAAATATTTCACTTTGAAAAATATTTTTGGTGGAAGATTTTGCATATTTTGTGTGTTTGCCATTAAAAACATAGTTTTGTTTGACAAAAAAGGGCGGAAAACAAACAAACAAAAAAACAACATAAAAAAACTAAAACATTTTGAAATGAGGGATAGATCTGAAGTTGATGTAGACTCCAGAGATTTAAACGTTAAATATAAAATGTATGTATGCCCTGGCACACCATTATCATCATTTCATGACCAAAGCAAAACACTTTTTACACTTTTATACTAAAAATAAATTCACCTACAACTTATTAAATAAAAACATAGAAAAACTACCAGCAGCGGTAAAGTTTAGATCCATGAAGGAAATAAGAAAGTGAATGAATGTTTATAAATGAATACATTTACATATGTATACAAATTTATTTTAAAAACATTTTTTTTTTTTTTAATGAATTAAGTAACGTTTATGACAATTTTTTTCCAAAACACAATATGGAATGTGAGATATAACAGGATAATGCATACGTTTATAATTTTTTTTCAAAACACTTACAAAAAATTGGGACCCCAAAAATGTACTGTGGGACCCCATTTTTATGACTTGATGGGGTCCCTAGGACCCCATTTTGAAAATTCCTAGCGCCAACACTGTCAACAGAGGAGAAAAAATGCTTTATTTAAATAAATATATTATTTATAAAGCAAGTTCGAGTATCATTGGCAAATTTTCACCTAGTCCTGGCCTTGGTGTGCTGCCCGCCTTGGCACGCATATATGTGTCCTCTTTTTGGGATTTCAAAATATGGTCAGCCTATCTTAATAAACTGTTTAAACTCAACGTTTTTACCAATTTAAAATGAAGAGGAATCAAAATAGACATATCTAGACTTAGAGACTTAGACTTAGACTTAGACTTCTTTTTATTGTCATTCAAATTTGAACTTTACAGTACAGATAAGAACAAAATTTTGTTGCATTAGCTTGTTGTAGTGCAGGATAAAAGAGCAATAGGGTGCAGATATAATTAAATAATTACTGTACAGATAAATATATTGCACTTTTGTATATGCATCCACGTTTATGGATGCATGTTATATTGTCTTTATATTCCAGCGAGTTAAACCGTTTTTGGGGGGAATTAAGGGGATTATTATGATGCATTCAAGAGTTTTATGGCCTGAGGGAAGAAGCTGTTACAGAACCTGGAGGTTTTGCTATGGAAGCTGCAGAACCTCTTTCTAGAGTCCAGCAGTGAAAACAGTCCTTGGTGGGGATGGGAGGAGTCTCTGCAGATTTTCTGAGCCCTGGTCAGGCAGGAGTCCTGATGATCTCACCACTCTCTGCAGAGACTTCCAGTCCGAGGCACTGCAGGCTACAGTCCAGACAGAGATGCATATTGAACCTAATTGAAAAATAAGACATTATCTACTATCCATCGCAAATTATGTGGATCCCAAACTATTAATAACCATTCCTTCATGTGCATTTTATTGATTATGTATTTATTTGTTTGTGTTAGATTGAGAACAGGAAGTGAACAAATGTGTTAGCAATTGCTATGAAATAGAATAGGAAAAGGATTAAATAAGCTCTGCTTCTTCCTACTCCTCCATGCTGTAATTAATGTGATGCACCACATTGTAACTGCAAGCATGTTCGAAATAAACTGATACCACAAACATAAAAAAGCAATAAACATTGAGGTTCACATTCACACATTTAGTTCAAGATAATAATTTCCTGTCCTTTGCAGCATATTGCTTCCTTACGGCCAGTAAATATCATTAATGCCCTCGTGCTGAAGTAGTTGCACAAGCATCAGCATTTATCATTAAAAGCTACAAGTAAAAAGTGTTAGTGTATATAGGACTTGTGGGCCACATTTTGTCTCACTTGCAGTTTAGTGACCCCAATATGTAAAGGTTAGCATTTCAGGTCCAAATGAGAGACTGCAGAGGCTACCGTGTGACATTGACAGTGGTTAAGGACACATTGTTCAATGATTACTCTCAGATATCTGGGCAGCACATGTAGACAAATGTACAGATTTGGACATTGCCATGTGGATAACACATTTGTGCTGTAGCAGAAGGTTGAAACCAAAAAGGATACACACTTCCCAGCCACGTCTTTAAGTACAATTTGATGAGATCCAATACAAAACAAAATTTTGCTTTGACAAAATGAGAAGTCAGAGAGGTTTGAGGGTGCAGTCGCATCAACATAGTCCAGGGGTTTGTTGAGATTGGGTGGGGAATGTCAAGAAACGCGACTCAGTGTTCGACAGGTTTGGTTCATATTCAGACTGCAGCACTCCAGCGCACTCAAAGTCACACATGTGATCATTTTGGGAGCGGTATTGACACATTTGTATCTATTAACACATTTGTATCAAGACCCAAAATGTAATTACTTGTTCCTTATATCAGTGGTTCTCAAACTTTGGTCACCAAGTACCACCACAGAAAAAAACTTGGCTCTCCAAATTCCACCATAATGTCAATCAATCAAAGTTTACATATATATCCCTAAATCACGAGTGTCTGAAAGGGCTGCACAAGCCACAACGACATACTCGGCTCAGATCCCACATCAGGGCAAGAAAAAACTCAACCCAATGGGATGACAATGAGAAACCTTGGAGGGGACCGCAGATGTCCGCCTCCCTGGGCGACCGGGTTAATGGACGTCGAGTGGATCTAGCATAATAGTGTGAGAGTCCAGTCCATAGTGGATCAAACATAATAGTGTGAGATTCCAGTCCATGGCTAACATAAAAATACAGTAGCATAGTAGGCCTACGCACTCATTAAAACAAGGCAAAGGCTTTATTTAACAAGTATATTTGATATATTTGGCCACTCTGACAAATATTGGAAAATTAAACACTTTACTTTCTGTTCTTTCTTTGCGTAAAGAAGCACACGTCAAATGTAAATTATTGGATGACAAGGCACTTCATATAAAATATTACCACAAACATATTCTTGGCCACGTCATGCTCTGTCACTGATAAGAATATGGTCATTAATACCCAGTTGCAAAACAGAAGGTCATGGGTTCGATCCCCGCTCATAGTTGAAAACATGGTAAGGTTTATAATTTGTGTTTTAATGATGTTGAAATTGTTTAGTGCGCTAAACTTCAGCATATTGATACAAATTGGACTGTTACAAAATCATGCAGATTGTCAAAGATGTAAGATAATATAAGATGTTATAGTTCTACCTCAATGAAAGCTTTTGTTATTCTGGAAATTCATTGTGTTGCTCAAGGTAATATTATTTAAATGGTGCTGGGATACAAGTGATTGCAGCCTTTCAAAGCTCCGGCGGAGGAAACGGGATAATTTCGGCGCCTGTGTCATTACATTATCACTTACTTAAATACAAAAATATTTCTGATCACTAAGTTACTGCTAAAATATTAACTTTTATTCACAACAAGTAACGAAAAGTCCATTGTTCTTGGCTTCAACGGCAACACAAGTGTGAGTGGCTGCAAGGCGCTGACCCGTGGTGAGTATAAGAAAATGAGTAACAAACAGACAATTATTTTTACACGTTTAAATCACTGTACAGACAGACAACTCGTACACGGCATAAGTGTTGCAAAAGTCACGTGTAAAAAGATCGCTAACAGAGAGTTCCTGCTTCACACTTTTTACCTACATTGTTTTTTACACACAGGCCAATCAAAATACGGACAGACAGATATTTTTTTTACACACAGACAAATCATATTAAAAACAGACAACCTAAAACACACACACGCACACAGATCTGATTACACACACACACACACACACACACACAGATTGATATACAGACACACACATTAGTACACGCACACACGTGAATTGGATTACACACTCACAGATATACATGTTTGCAAAAAATGTTACTACAATAATACTTACATATTTCTACCAATAGACCTTTCCACACTTCCGCATTTTAAACCGGAACTGGTGCGCTATGACATCCGGTAGCTATCGCTCTAACATTAGACAGCAACAAAAATGGCTCGTCTCGGCGTGGTTGTTTTTGTTCGGTTCCTGGTTGCTCGTGAGGAGCAAGAAAACAGCCATACCTATCTTACCACGCTTTCCCGACGGTAAGGAGGCAGTGGATCCAAGCTGTTAGGAGCGATGAGGGTCCGCTATTCTGTATGAAGCCTGGGTGCACTTTTGTATGCAGCCTTTTTCACAAAATTGCCATTCTTAAATTAAAATGCACTGAGCAGAATAGAGTACTGTTTTATGAGTCATTCATTTAATGGTCGACCTCCCGATGTAGCCCAAATCTGATACGAAAAAACAGATTTGAAGCACTTTGGAGCGTTTAGACTGGTAAAAAATATCCGATCTATGTGTCAATCTGATTCGGTGTGCAGTGTAAACAGGGCCTTTGACCCGATCTTAATTATTTAGTTACTTTACACCACGTTCCAGTTAATTATATTGTTGCGTTGAGGTCGCATGGTGATGCGTGGATTGTTCTTCCAAGATGCAGACAGAAACTCAGGAGGCAAAATGCAGATGAAGAAAATGATTTATTCCTCATAAATCACACAGGGACAACACAAACACAAGAAGAGCATCCTATAGCACAGGGAGCTAACTGGATAGTTTCACAAGTACGCATAAGGCGGAACTTAGCGCAGGAATCACAAGGAACATAAATTTACTCAATGTAAATTGTCGCATGGAAGCAAACAAAAGCACCAGACCGAGTGTGGCGAAAGGCAGGACTAAATAGCTCTCTGATTAGCGCCCGGGAACAGGTGAGCGTCCCGAACACTAATCAGAGGAAGGTAAAAACAATGAATAGCCATGGCAACCAAGGACACACAAAATAGGGGTGCTGGAACAGAACTAACCAACAAGTGAAACAAACTATGATCCGGGCAACGGATCATGACATATATAGAATATTTCAAATAATTAAAGTGTCAATATTTTGTATTTGGAATCATTATTAGAGCATAAAGATCTAGTATTGAGGGTATAAATAATTCAGTATCGATCCACAAATGCCTACAAAACGGTATCTTTGTAAAACACTTTTTTTTTTTTAGCTTTTATGGCATTTTCTCCAGCTTTTGTACTGGATCATTAAAACTGTAGGTTTTCCATAATGAAATGGTTTGTGATTATATATCAGAGGAGCAATCTATACATTGTGTGATATACCGAGGTCTGTAAGTGAATGAGAATACGACCTGTCCAGCTGATCCCATCAGGTAACATGGAACATTTTAGGCTTGTGGCCTCAACCTGGAAAAAAGACCTTGTTATCTAAAACGCATTAGAAACACAAAGAAAAAGCAAAGCTAAGAGTCTGTACTCTTTTTGACATCAGAATCTAATCCTGCCTGTAGTGTACAATTAGAGAACAGTGTGACCTCTGGAGGTTACAACTTGACTTGAGAGAGGCTGTACTGTCTACACTAATGACCAGAATCCATTGTGAAGAAGCTGACATTGGGAACCCTTCCCATCTCAAAGTCATATTAAATGCTTGCATGCTGCTCAAAGAAAAGATTAGGCTCTTTTTCTTCTGTCCCCCCAAGAATTGGCAATGTTGCAATTTAAACAAATTTAACAAATCCTTGCATAGCCTTGCAACTTTTCCGCGCATTTTGGCCAGTTAACATCATTTTGGCCAATCCATTTTGTCCCTGAGCGGCGTTCAAATTTAAATGTCAACTGCATCGCTCACTCACATACTCACTTTCTTGTTAAAATGTAAACGAATGATGATAATCTACAAACCCCGTTTCCACATGAGTTGGGAAATTGTGTTAGATGTAAATATAAATGTAATACAATGATTTGCAAATCCTTTTCAACCCATATTTAATTGAATGCACTACAAAGACAAGATATTTGATGTTTAAACTCATAAACTTTTTTTTTGTTGTTGCAAATAATAATTAACTTAGAATTTCATGGCTGCAACACGTGCCAAAGTAGTTGGGAAAGGGCATGTTCACCACTGTGTAACATGGCCTTTCCTTTTAACAACACTCAGTAAACGTTTGGGAACTGAGGAGACACATTTTTTAAGCTTCTCAGGTGGAATTCTTTCCCATTCTTGCTTGATGTACAGCTTAAGTTGTTCAACAGTCCGGGGGTCTCCGTTGTGGTATTTAAGGCTTCATAATGCGCCATACATTTTCAATGGGAGACAGGTCTGGACTACAGGCAGGCCAGTCTAGTACCCGCACTCTTTTACTATGAAGCCACGTTGATGTAACACGTGGCTTGGCATTGTCTTGCTGAAATAAGCAGGGGCGTCCATGGTATCGTTGCTTGGATGGCAACATATGTTGCTCCAAAACCTGTATGTACCTTTCAGCATTAATGGCGCCTTCACAGATGTGTAAGTTACCCATGTCTTGGGCACTAATACACCCCCATACCATCACAGATGCTGGCTTTTCAACTTTGCGCCTATAACAATCCAGATGGTTCTTTCCCTCTTTGGTCCGGAGGACACGACGTCCACAGTTTCCAAAAACAATTTGAAATGTGGACTCGTCAGACCACAGAACACTTTTCCACTTTGTATCAGTCCATCTTAGATGAGCTCAGGCCCAGCGAAGCTGACGGCGTTTCTGGGTGTTGTTGATAAACGGTTTTCGCCTTGCATAGGAGAGTTTTAACTTGCACTTACAGATGTAGCGTCCAACTGTAGTTACTGACAGTGGGTTTCTGAAGTGTTCCTGAGCCCATGTGGTGATATCCTTTACACACTGATGTCGCTTGTTGATGCAGTACAGCCTGAGGGATTGAAGGTCACGGGCTTAGCTGCTTACGTGCAGTGATTTCTCCAGATTCTCTGAACCCTTTGATGACCGTAGATGGTGAAATCCCTAAATTCCTCGCAATAGCTGGTTGAGAAAGGTTTTTCTTAAACTGTTCAACAATTTGCTCACGCATTTGTTGACAAATGCAGGACGCCCCACACGGGCGGGGCGTCCCGCCTTTCTGCCCGTGTGGGGTGTGGTGTCTTGCTGGCTTGAGGGCTGGCTGTCCCCTGCTTCTCCCGTGCCTTGTCCTCTGCCGGGCGCGTCTGTTTGCACCCTGCTGCTGGCTCTTCGGGGCAGCACGGTGGGCCGGGCTCTGTGGTTCCTGTTGCTGGCCGGCCTGGCTGCGTGGGGCCGGTGGTCCCTGGTTCCCTGGGCGCCACACCTGCTGTTTGTGTGTTGGGCTCTTTTGTTGGCTGGAGCCGTACTCTGGCTCCCACACACACTGGGAGTCAAATATATTGTACATACAAATACACATATACTCACATACATATCGTTATTCATACATACATACATATATACATAGGTACCTACGCTCCCACATACATACACAAATACAGTACATACCTACATACTCAAAGTTCGTACATCCACATGCACATTCACTTTACAAACATACATATACACATACATGTACATATACATTCACTGTACAAACATACATATACACATACTGTATATATTCATTCACTGTACAAACATACATATACACATACTGTACATATACATTCACTGTACAAACATACATATATACATACTGTACATATACATTCACTGTACAAACATACATATACACATACTGTACATATACAAGTACATATACATACATACACTCATGCACATAATCACGTTTCATCAAAAATACATTAACGTTGTTGCCCTAGGGTAAACTGGATAATGTCATGATCCGTGGTCCGGATCATGTTTTGTTTAATTATGTTCTGTTAGTTTTGGACTTTTTTAGTTCTCGTCTGCGCTTCCTTGTTTGTTTTGTCATCATGGCAACTCATTAGCTTACCTGCCTCATTTGTGTGTATCACACCTGTCGCTACTCATTGTGTTCACCTGTCTCTGATTAGTGCTCGCCCGCTCACCTGCTTCCCGAGCACTAATCAGAGGCATTATTTAAGCCTGCCATTGCCGGTCAGTCGTCCTGGCGACATTACTCTGTTCTTGCTATGTGCTACTCTGATTTTGCTGTTCATGCCATTGATTCATGCTCTGCCAAGTAAGTTTTGTTTCATGTCCATAGTTTCTGCCCATGTGTTAGTTTTGTTACCTGCGCCAGGTTTTGTTCCTCCGCTGTGAGCGCCTTTTGTTTGTAACATTTTTTGAGTAGAAATTAAATCACGATCCTACCTTCTACCGATGTCTGGTCCAGTCCGTTTGCATTCCGGGAAAACAATCCTCGCAGTAAGCTGCGTAAAAGTCCACGCCATGACAGAATGTTGCCAGCTGAACGTTTTTCCGCAAGGAAGTTGGACGAGGGAGCGTGGGAGGTCCTGCGCGCGATGGAGGAGAAAACGCTGCGCTATTCCTCCGTGGAGCGCAGAGATCTAATGTGGGGGCCTAATGGAAAACTTATTCCAATAAGCTCCGTGTGGCCCGACGACGTTGGCGCGTCGCTCCAGTCCCGGAAGTGCCGGCGAAAGCGAAAGCCGTCAGGAAAGGCTTCTACGAGCCGGCAGGAGATGTCGCTCCCACAAGCTCCTCCCCCTCCGGGCGGAAGCAAGCAGTAGACAGCCCGGCTTCGTGCTGATGATGTCATAGACCAGGAATTTTTTATTCTAAATTATTTTTCTTTTGATCACCCACCTCCAACAAAAGACTCAAAGTCCAAGATAGAACATTATCAAGACATGTTTCTGAAAATCAGAGCAAGTCAGTCACAGTCACATCCAGATTTCCAAACCCCGCCCACGTCACAGAATTTTTCTTTTTGCCTGCCCACACAATATCAGGTGGGGGCTGAAGAAAGACTTTTTGGACAATTCAAAGGGAAGGTTTCTACCGCCCTCCTGTCCTCTCTCCACCCACCCCTAAAGACGATTCCAGACCGCAGGGAGCGCGTCTGGTATCAGCTCCTTGAGGGGGGGGATAGTGGGGTGGCTCAGCTGCACCCAGCCAGACAGCAACCTCAAGCCCGGCCACCACCACCAGTTCTTCGTCATGTCAAGCCACAGCCTCCGGCCCGGCCACCACCACCAGTTCTTCGCCATGCCAAGCCGCAACCTCCAGCCCGGCCACAACCACCAGTCTTTCGGTGTTCCAAGCCACAGCCTCCAGCCCAGCCACCACCACCAGTCTTTTGGCGTGCCAAGCCGCAACTCCCAGCTAAGCCACCTCCACCAAAGCCAAGGCTAGCACCTATGCCAAGGCTAGCACCAAGGCCAAAGCTAGCACCTGCTCCAAGGCTAGCACCTGCACCATGGCTAGCTCCACGCCAAGCTCCAAGGCTAGCACCAGCACCAAGGCTAGCACCAGTAGCAGCACCACGGCTAGCACCAGTAGCTGCACCAAGGCTAGCACCTGCTCCAAGGCTAGCACCATGACTAGCACCACGGCTAGCACCAGTAACTGCACCACGGCTAGCACCAGTTCCTGCACCACGGCGGGTTCCAGTACCTGCACCACGCCAAGCTCCACGGCAGGTTCCAGTACCTGCACCACGACAGGCTCCAGTAGCAGCTCCACGCCAAGTGCCGCCCGTAGCAGCTCCACGCCGCCAAGTGCCGCCCATAGCAGCTCCACGCCACCAAGTGCCGCTCATAGCAGCTCCACGCCGCCAAGTGCCGCCCGTAGCAGCTCCACGCCGCCAAGTGCCGCCCGTAGCAGCTCCACGCCGCCAAGTGCCGCCCGTAGCAGCTCCACGCCGCCAAGCACCAAGCCAAGACCCACGCCAAGCTTCGCTGTCTGCTGCACCCACGCCTGTTTCGTCTGCTGCACCCACGCCTGCTTTGTCTGCTGCACCCACGCCTGCTTAGTCTGCTGCACCCACGCCTGCTTCGTCTGCTGCACCCACGCCTGCTTTGTCTGTTGCTGCTTCCATGCCTGCTTTGTCTGTTGCTGCTTCCATGCCTGCTTTGTCTGTTGCTGCTTCCACGCCTGCTTCGTCTGCTGCTGCTTCCACACCTGCTTCGTCTGCTGCTGCTTCCATGCCTGCTTCGTTTGCTGCTGCTTCCACGCCTGCTTCGTATGCTGCTGCTTCCACGCCTGACTCGTCGTCTGCTTCCACGCCTGCCTCGTCGTCTGCTTCCACGCCTGCCTCGTCGTCTGCTTCCACGCCTGCCTCGTCGTCTGCTTCCACGCCTGCCTCGTCGTCTGCTTCCACGCCTGTCACGACGACCCGCGCAGCTTCCACGCCTGCCACGAGGACGACGAGGCGCCCACCTCCCCGTCGACCACGGATGTGGCCGCTCCCTGGTTACTCTGTTCTTGCTATAAGCTACTCTGATTTTGCTGTTCATGCCATTGATTCATGCTCTGCCAAGTAAGTTTTGTTTCATGTCCATAGTTTCTGCACATGTGTTAGTTTTGCTACCTGCGCCAAGTTTTGTTCCTCCGCTGTGAGCGCCTTTTGTTTGTAACCTTTTTTTGAGTAGAAATTAAATCATGATCCTACCTTCTACCATCAGGTCCAGTCCATTTGCATTCCGGGAAAACAATCCTCGCAGTAAGCTGCGTAAAAGTCCACGCCATGACAGATAACACACGGCACGCTGACAAAGCTTAACCTATATTTAATATAACAATCTACAAGGTTAATATAGGTTGCTTCTCTTTCTTCCTCTCCATTTTTCTGCTTTCTTTTGTATCTCTAGTTATCATTACATATATGTATTGTAGCATTTGAACAACTGTATTGTTGATAATAGAAGTAAATTATTGGTATTGTTAATTATCAATAGCGCTATTTCTATTGGTATTTGTATTGCTCCATTTGTAGTGTAATAATGTTCATTGTCATTTCTGTATTATTATTTATTTCGCTAACTGCTTCTTTGCTATTACTTTTACCATCATATTTGTACATGTCGTATTTGCTGATGTTGCTCTATTGTTGTTGTTGTTGTTATTGTTGTGTGTGCTGTTGTTGTTTTTGTCTCTCTGTCTTATCCCCCTCTTGTCCCCACAATTTTCCCCTCTGTCCAGCCCGGCTGCACCAAATGATAATATAAATACATTTAATAAAGTCAAATACAAATAAGGCAACAAGAGAAGTATCTTACACTTCTCTTTTGTAAAGTAAATCTGAACAGCCGATATGGGCATCTACATCAACTATATGATTTGCCTGAGAAGCTGGACAGGACAAAAAAAAAATATATATATTTCGTCCTCATTACCATAAATCAGATCCTCAATCTTACTGAGATGCTGGACTAAGTTTGACAGTCACTTCTAACTGTGACGAAGATTTAAAACGCATGGGTGGGCAGATTAAAGATACCTCTCACTACGCATGGAAGAGATCACATTGGGATTAAGGAGATTCATCTCAGAATGGTAATTGAGAGAGCAACTTTTTTCATCTCTTTAGTTCAATCAAACTTTCTGGAAGATGTGAAGTGTGGTTTAATTTAATTTCCAAACAGATCAATGGTTGGTAAATTGTGTGTGTCTTTTTGGTTGCTGCATATTTATAGATCTCCACATTTCACCACTTCTGAAGATATGATTCATTTCTCTTGTTTCTTCTGGGATTAAAATGATCACTATTATGTTAAATCTACTATGGACTGGACTTTCACAATATTATGTCAGACCCACTCGACGTCCATTGCATCCGGTCTCCCCTAGAGGGGGGGGGGGGGGGGGGTTGACCCACATATCGGTCCTCTCCAAGGTTTCTCATAGTCATTCACATCAACGTCCCATTGGGGTTGTGAGTTTTTCCTTGCCCTTATGTGGGCTCTGTACCGCGGATGTCGTTGTGGCTTGTGCAGCCCTTTGAGACACATGTGATTTAGGGCTATATAAATAAAGATTGATTGATTGATTGATTGAAAATATAATTACTAGTTTGGAAGCGTAAATTCACACTGAAACTAATTCAATTCGTGAGCATGACTGGAGGCTGACACTTAGCGGTGTGTAAATGGTGTGAACTTGCAAGACATGTGCATGGAAACAGCCTCTTTTAGAGATGAGGAAATGACCTTTGCAATCACAATGATCAGTCACTCAAAATGACTGCATGCTAATCTAACAGGCCATTCTGATTAGCAGTAACAGAAAACAACAAAACAAATGAGCAAATCTGTGGTGTGACCTGATTTACTAAGATCCTAAAACTCTGCCTTATTTAAATAAGGATTTTGCATTAAGTAAATGGGGGCATCCCCACAGAGACACTTGATCATTTACTGCAAATTAATTTGATCATGCTCTGACCTGAGTGCATCTACAACAGAACCCACAGGAGGAAATAGTTATAATCGTGAAAAAATGTAAATCTAAGACTTCAACTGATTGTAATGGAATTGATATGGAAACGATAAAAAAGGTTATTGAAGAGATCTCAGGACCATTAATGTATATTAGTAACCTATTATTTCAAACAGGTACATTTCCCAACAAAATGAAAATAGCTAAAGTTGCACCAATTTATAAGACTGGAGACAAACACCAATTTACAAATTATATATCTGTTTCTTTACTTCCACAATTTTCAAAAATCATTGAAAAACTGTTCAATAACAGATTAGAGAGTTTCACAAACAAAACTAGAATACTCGAAGAGAACCAGTATGGATACAGAGCTAATGTTTCAACTTCATTTGCTTTAATTGAAATTACAGAAGAAATTACCAATGCAATAAATAGTAAAAAAATGTGCAGCAGCAGCGTTTATGGATCTAACTAAAGCATTTGACACAAATTACCAAAAATGATTCCCGGGCGCGGCACCGCTGCTGCCCACTGCTGCCCACTGCTCTCCACTGCTCCCCTCACCTCCCAGGGGGTGAACAAGGGGATGGGTCAAATGCAGAGGACACATTTCACCACACCTAGTGTATGTGTGACAATCATTAGTACTTTAATTAATCACAATATTTTAATCAAAAAACTAGAACGATACGGCATCAGAGGGTTAGTCTTAAACTGGATAAGAAGTTATCTCACAAACAGGAAACAATACGTAAAGCTAGGCGAACACACTTCTACAACGCTAAATATATCCTGTGGTGTAACTCAGGGATCAATACTAGGACCTAAATTATTCAATCTCTATATAAATGACATTTGTAAAGTTACAAAAGATTTAAAAGTTAGTATTATTTGCGGATGATACAACAGCATTTTGTTCAGGAGAGAACACACAGAAGATAATACAAATAAAAACAGAAGAAATTAACAAATTTAAAAGATGGTTTGACCAAAACAGACCAACGTTGAATCTCAGTAAAACTAAAATAATGCTATTTGGTAACAGTAGAAGAGAAAGTCAAACACAAATACAAATAGACGGAATAGAAATAGAAAGAGTAAATGAAACCACATTTCTAGGTATAATGATTGATGATAAATTTAACTGGACATCTCATGTAAAAAATATACAACATAAAGTAGCAAGAAACACATCAATAATGAATAAAGCAAAACATGTTCTAGACCAAAAATCACTTCATATTCTCTACTGCTCGCTAGTGTTGTTTTTCATATAGGATATGTGATAAAAATATATATTATATAAAAAAAACCGAACAGCATTAAAATAATAAAAAATAAAACACTAGCAGACACCAAAACGCATACATTTAATTAGTTTTAATTTTCCCCTTGAGTCACCCAGCATGCAGCTATAAAACTATAAAAGGATGTTGCTAAATACACAATATATCTAATATTTTTCTTATATTTTATTTTTGACAGACCATGGAGGATTCTCTGTCAATTGTATGTCTTTGTATGTCTTTGACGTCCGAGTGGGCTTCAGTTTGCATGTATTTTTCAGGTGTGTTAAATAAAATGCAAAATCGTGCTTGCAAAACAGTGATGAGTGTTGATAAATCACATTGCACTTGTTGTATGATCCGAACAGTTTTAGTTTTGAGTAGGGCTGTCAAACGATTAAAATACTTGATCGCAATTAATCACATTGTCCACAGTTAACTCAAAATTAATCACGATTAATCGCAGAAAGATATAATTTTTTGTCATTAATAAGAACGGAGGGGGAGTAGCTGTGTACGTGATTAAGAACCTAAACTACAAAGTGGTAAAGAATATGTCACTGACTATTGATAATATCTTAGAATGGATTGCCATTGAAATATGTCAAGAAAAAAGCAAAAACGTACTGATCAGTTGTATATATAGATCACCAAAGTCAAACATTGATACATTTGAGAACTGGATTAGGGCAACTTTTACTGAAATCAGTCAAAAAATAACTTTCTTATGTGGAGACTTCAACATTGACCTCTTGAACCCTAACAAACAGAAGTCCATAGATGACTTTATTGACACAATGTATAGCCTGAGTTGATATCCTAAAATCACAAGGCCAAGCAGAATCTCAGGACACAGCGCCACACTTAGTCATAATATGTTTACTAATGATTTTGATAACAATACCACAAGTGGCCTGCTAATATCTGACATCAGTGATCATCTGCCAGTTTTCATAATCTATGACGGAAACTACAAGAAGAGGAACATTGCTGACAAAAAGACTTTTCGAAGAATATGTACAGAACAAAGTATGACAGTTCTCAAAAATGATCTGAGAAAACAGAGTTGGGACATTGTCAGCAACCTATCATTTCAAATTCCCAAAATCCCCAAATTTCCAGATGAAATGAAAATAGCAAAAATCGTACCGATTTATAACACTGGAGACAAACACCAGTTTACAAACTACAGACATGTTTCTCTACGTCCACAATTTTCTAAAATCATTGAAAAACTGTTTAACAACAGATTAGACAAATTCATGAATAAAAACGAAACACTCACAGACAACCAATACTGATACAGAGTCAACGTCTCAATCAATGACATTAATCGAAATAACGGAAGAGATCACAAATGCAATAGATAGTAAGAAATGTGCTGCTGCAGTGTTTATGGATTTAAAAAAAGCATTTGAGACAATTAATCATAGCATCTTAATAAACAAATTAGAACGGTATGGCATCAGAGGGTTGATCTTGAACTGGGTAAGAAGCTACTCAACCAACAGGAAGCAATATGTGAAGATAGGTGAACACACTTCCACCTCAGGGATCAATACTCAGACCACAATTGTTAAATTTCTATGTAAATGACATTTGTAAAGTTACAAAGGACCTAAAGTTAGTATTATTTGCAGATTATACAACTGCATTTTGTTCAGGAGAGAACACACAGAAGATAATACAAATAATAACAGAAGAAATTACAAGTTAAAAAGATTGTTTGACAAAAACAGACTATCTTTGAATCTCAGTAAGACTAAAATAATGCTATTTGGTAACAGTAGAAGAGATAGTCAAACACAAATACAGATGGACAGAGTAAATATTGAAAGGGTAAAAGAAAACAAAGTACACAGAACAAGAATTATGATGAACATCTTGAACCCTTTTTTTCCATTTTTTTTGTTTTTAATATTTGCTTACCATATTATTTATATTATTTATTTATAATTTATTTGTTCACTGTTCTGTTACAGAGAACACGGAAATTGGATACAATTGCTATGGTATGAAAATGGGGAGGATTAAATCAGCTCTGCTTCTTTCTACTCCTTTTTTGGACGTGCTGTAATGAAACAACTGGAATTGTGTGCATGTTCGAAATAAACTGAAACTGAACTGAACTGAATAAGTGTACCCTAAACAGATAATTTTTCAAGTTTTTAATACCATGACTGAACAATAAATTTTCTTAATTTGCCATTTAAAAACAACAACAACTTTATGCTTTTTGAAACAGCTCAACACAAAAAAGGATATAAACACTTTTTTTTTAAGATAATTTTAAAAATACTTGCAGTGTGTTGGTGTCTTGCCAGATTTTTCTATTTTGTAGGAGCACTGGCATTTAAAGGAGAGGAGCTACACTTCCATGTTTAGACATCAGTTTTTCGCATTACTAAAAAAATCATGCTTTGATTATAAAAGTTGTCAGGTGATATCTTTTCTACATGATTAAGTGTTTCTTATATTCTACACTTTACATTTTGTACAAGTTAGTAGTAGTACTAGTATATTTTGGACATGTTAAAAACAAAGCAAAATAAAAAAAATAATGGATAAAAGGAAATAATCTTGATAACATCACAGCAAGGTACAGAAATAGAAACAAATATTTCACAATGAAAACATAAAAATGAAAACAATACATAATGTTTAGTTTTTTTCATATTCAAAACTGAGTGGGAAGAAATGAAACTTATTTACTTCCACCCCTTATTTTATGAATCAAATAACTAGCTTTCTTATCATCATTATTCTTATATACAATGAAAACATTTACCGATCTTGATAAAATATATTATCAATGATCTTTACCCACTTCACTCACTTTACACTTTTTGTTTGCTTTATATGTCATGTGTACTGTTTGTGGTTCCACAAAATCTTAAAATTTTTAAATGAACTCAATCAGTTCTGCCAAAACAACTGGTCAAATATCCAGTCAGAATTATGCAATACATAAAACTGTTACAAATGTGGTTATTTGTGTTTATGATTGGGTTTTACATAACCTGACCAACTTTCAAGCCAAACGTATAAACACATCTTGGAATTCCCTTGTGAATTAAGGTGGAATTATTCAAACATTCAGTTACACATCTATAGCAGTATAATGTTGTGAATTTAGGAGGAAAAGATTTAAAATTAGATAAGATTCAAGCAGATAAAAGCAGCACTCGTGTGTTTACAGAGGAGTACACTGAGACACTTGCTTCGATCAATATATTGACGCTTTGTAATAGGGTCCAAATGACTCAGGTTAGAGACTACTGTGCGGAAAAACCTTCACACTGCTCTGAAGTCCTTTGAAGCACAAGCACAAGTTGGCTGCTGGGACGACTCACTTTTCTCTGATGAATCATGTCAAGCAGTCGGGCCGTTTTCTACTGCGTGTTCAGTTCAGGACCATGGCGTATTGGAGCCTATCCTAGTGAACTGGGGCAAAGGGAAGATCACACCTTGTATTGGTCAACATTGAGGATGATAAAGATGATATTTACTGTATATATTTTCTCAAATCAACACTGTAACTATAGCTTACCAAACATGGCTCTTTGTCCAATAAAGGACTAAAGAGTCCAAAGTTTCTGCAGGATGTGCTTTTTTTCCCCCAATATTAATGTATCAATATTGTTGTTTAATATTGCAATTGGAATGTAGCTGAACGGGCCACTGGCATAGGGTATTTCTCCACTGATAAATGAGAGGCAACATCTAATCAATATAAATTCACCAAGCAGACCCCTCACCAGCCCAATCAATATTCCTGGCAATTAGAATTCCCTATCTGCATGGCTGGAGGGACATTGGGGTGGCTCGTCAGCCCGCAAACACCCAATTTAGTCCTCAGCCTATCACTTAATTACTAAATCGTCCTTAATTTCTATTGGCAGATGGCGGGTGATCGTCCGCAATCCCCAGGGGCTGAATGAACATGAGACCTTTGCCAAGGTGTTGGTTAAGATGCTCCCATCCCACTTCAGCTGGTAAGTTAAACATCAGATTGCATGGGAAATTATTGGCCTATTGATCAGCTGGCCCACACAACCCAAAGGACTGGGAGCAGGATCTTTGTCTGACGCATTTACTCTCATACGGCCTCGTCTACCAAGATCCCAAATAACTAGTGCTAAATTGCATGTGCAAACTAAAATAATGGCCATGTTGTGGGTGATCTACTATGACTGTGTGCACTATTGTTAGTGATTGCAAAATTGCTGTGTTTCGCCCCTATTTGCTACCTGCTGTCACCATGGAGACACTCATTTTCTCCTACATTTTTGGCATCATGCTCCAGAATGTTTTAAACAATGGCAGTTTCTCTTTACCAGAGCAATAACAGAAGGGTGTTATGAGGGTGTGGCTTACTGACTTGTCTGCTTGTCACAATGTCGCCAAAATAATGTTTGCAGACATATTTTTATACCATGAATTTGTAGTTTCTACCTTGTAGAATGTATGTATATAGATGTATCTCATTATTGATTGATATATCGAGATTTCACTCTGTTCAGCATGTACCCCACCTCACAGGCAACAGCAGCTACAGCTCACTCGTGCCATGAACAAAATAAACGCGATAGAAAATACATAGCTTGATGAATATTAAGAAGAAACGAAAGAATGTCTTCTACCTACATCTAAAGTTTAGGGTTTCTTTAGGACTTCTGAAGTTCACCACGCCTAAAAGCCAGTGATACAGTAGGGAAGGGATTAACAAGGCCCCATTCCTGGGTGGATCTCGCGTGAGAGGACGAGGGGAGGTTAATCATTTTTGTAATGCAGTCTACTGTAACTGATGGAAAGCTGTGGACAAAGATGGAATCGTCACAAAACACATTTTAAGATATTCAACACTCAACTGCCATCTGGTGGCTCAAGTGGATAGTGTGCAACCCCCCCTGTCCACCGTCCCAAATTCGTCACGTTTCATGTGTCAGGTGAACTGCAACGAATTGGGCCATATGAATCCCCTCACTACTTCTCCAGGCTTATACCCGGTCTGAAAGATGACTCAAAAATACATATTCATTCTACACAAATAAACATTAAGGAGGCACTTTGTATTTCCAACAAAATTTGTTTATAAAGTATTCAAACAAAATGTATTGTTTTATGTATATCCCTCATCCAGGGAACTACTTTTACTTTGTCACATCTAGTTTGAGCTGCTTAATTCACTTTCTCTTTCCCCTTTGTCTATGAATGCTTGTTAAAAGAAAATTGTTGCGTGATGGAATTGTTTCAAAGATTTTTGAGTGACTTTTGAGTGAGTTTGTGCTACGTACGTAGTAAGATGCAGCTTTACACTGATGGCCCCATCATAACCACAGAGTCCTCATTGATCATTGAAATCAAAACTGGACGGAGATTGATCATCTAAATCAGACCTGGGCATTCTGCGGCCCTCGGGCCACATCCGGCCCTTTGTGCGTCCCTGTCCGGCCCGCGTGAGGCCAATCATAAATTACAAAATACATTTAAAAAAGTATCTATGTCGAGTGTGCAATACAACGGTGCTGCTTTTGTTTTGAAAAGCGTTATTTGTATTACTTCCGTGTGGACGTATGGGCGTGCGTGATTGTGAGTGAATGTGAACAGCTGCAATCACAAATTACAAAATAAAGTTGAAAAAACATCTATGTCGTGCGCGCAATACTACTGTGCTGCTTTTATTTTGAAAAGTGTTATTTATGGCCGTATGTCCGTGTGTAACCTGTGAGTGAAGGTGCACAGCGACAAGTGATGCACGGTTTACACCCGAGACGCTAAAAAGAAAAAAGTTGATGACGAATGCCGTGTTTTCAACAAGACATGGACTGCCAAGCAACGTTCCCTCTAAGGTGCGCGCCTGCGCAATTGCGCACTGCTCAAGCGTCCTCTGCGCACAGCAAATATATGCCGCGCGCCAAATCAAATCCCATCTGAATTCTAAACAAAATAAGCACATGTATTCTGTGTAATTTTGCAATGCAACTTTGAGTGACAGTGACAACAAGCGGCCCTAACGGTGTTCATCAACACCGTTCAATTGAACACCGTTCAATTATTGTAACGTCTATCGAGATGCTTCGAGGCCAGGAATTATATCGATCACTTTATTGAGCAAAACTGTTTCTATTCGGCCATAACCACACCAAAAACATGAGTAAAACACTTCTATCTTGAAAAATTAGTAATTTTCTGCCGTACAAACCAGGCCAAAACCAACTTGTCATCTGTCACCAACACGCATACCACTAAACTACTGGTGCGTTTATGGCCACACAAAAAGTCGGACAACTCAAACACCACACAAAGTTACACTATGACTCCTCAGTCATACATGTGCTTATTTTACTGTCATTTATTATTAATTGTAATTTATTGATATTAATCATGGAATGCTGTTACTAGAGAAAGTTACAGGAATTCACACTTCATCCTATGCTTACATTTCATTGTGCAACATGAGGATGTTTAAGGGGAACTAAATGTGATCTGTGAAAGGGGTACAAATAATTTCCAAAGCAGTGCTTTTGGTATAAAGTTAAGTTAGGTTAAATGAAAGTATTATTATTATTATTATTTATCTTACGGTATACATCAAAAATAACATTGAGCAAAATTTAATTGAAATATTGTAGATGTGGCCCTCCAGCAGTGCTCGGGTTGCTCATGCGGCCCCCGGTAAAAATTAATTGCCCACCTCTGATCTAAATTATGCATCCATGTATTTTTTTCTTTATTTCTGCTGCAATCTTCTTAAAGTTAGTCAAGACATTTTGTCATCCAGGCTCCACCTGACAGTATAGAACAGGGGTGGGCAATTAATTTTCACCGGGGGCCGCATAAGCAACCCGAGCACTGCTGGAGGGCCACACGACAATATTTCAATTAAATTTTGCTCAATATTATTTTTGATATACCGTAAGATAAATAATAATGATGATAATAATAATAATAATTAATAATAATAATAATAATAATTTATTTTAACCTAACTTAACTTTATACAAAAGCAGATTGCTTTTGATGGTCACTTTATCCTGCATTACCCAACATTTTTCCCCATCAGATTTGGACAACAATCTGTTGTTAAAAATAGTTTTTAATCATATTTATTTTATATTGGTTTTATATGTAATTGTTTTTTCTTTTTATTCAGTCATTGGTGGAGCTAAGGATAATATTTGAATATTGTTTTTAATATTGTTGTGCAGCACTTTGGAAACATTTTGTTGTTTAAATGTGCTATATAAATAAAGTGGATTGGATTGTCACACCTGCCAGTTTGTCCCATTTCAGTCCTAACATGTCCAAACACGCATTTACCTATGTGAACAAGTCATTACCTGTGGTTGTCTCTTTAATTGACTGCATGGCTGCCAGCTCCTCCGTGATTTGAAAGTCTGCAGTTATCCCACGTAAGAAGAAGAGCAGCTGGGCGGTGTCACGTACATCACAGCTCTCATCCAAAGTTAGCGAAAAACAGTCAATGTCTCCGGGCATATCAGCGCAACAGAGTCCAATAAGCACTCCTTAATAAACTCTCCGTCAGAAAACGCCTTACTTTTTCTGGCGCTTTTGTGAGAAATGACGAAACTTGTCCTGACGGCTGCATCTCTGGGGGTGTGAAATATGGCAAAAAGTCCTTGTTGGGTTTGCAGTTTTACCATCAACGCATCGGCCTCCCTTGCGCGCGCTTCATCAGACACATTCCGGTATTTTCCCTCGTGTTTCTTCATGTAGTGGCGATTAAAATTATATTCTTTAAACACAGCAAGCTGTGTACCACAAATTAAGCACACGGCTTTACCTTTGATTTATGTAAAGAAATACTTGCCAGTCCATGTCTTGTTGAAAACACGCCATTCGTCATCAACTTTTCTTTTTTTAGCGTCTCATCACTTGTCTCTATGCACCTTCACTCACAGGTATCCCCCGGACATACGGTATAAATAACACATTTCAAAATAAAAGCAGCACAGTTGTATTGCGCGCACGACATAGATGTTTTTTAAACTTTATTTTGTAATTGCGCCGTTCAATTCACTCACAATCGCACACACGTCCACACGGAAGTAATACAAATAACGCTTTTCTAAACAAAAGCAGCACCGTTGTATTGCACACTCAACATAGATACTTTTTGAAATGTATTTTGTAATTTATGATTGGCCTCACGCGGGCCGGACAGGGATGCGCAAAGGGCTGGATGCGGCCCGCGGGCCGTACAATGCCCAGGTCTGGTATAGAAGGATGGCATGTGCAGAACAAAGGTTATTGTGATACACAAGTTAACTTGTCTAAAAAGCTGTCTCACCTACTTTTCTCTTGCAGCTGCTGAGCTGAGAGGTGGCTATATGGTCATGTTCAAAGCATTGTACAACCCATTGAAACACCTTAAGCCGATCATATTTGGGTTTTTTTGTTTTTGTATTTTTATTATTATTATATTTTTTTAAATTAATCAATCCACCTAAATTATACACAATAATACCATAAATATACAATTCCAATTCCAAAACCAAACCCGACCCAGCAACATTCAGAATAGCAATCAACGGAGCAATTGAGAGGACACACAAACATGACACAAAACAATCCAAAAGAAGTCAAACAAAAATGAATAATATCAACAACAGTATCAATATTAATAAGAATTCCAACATAGCAGTGATTACAAATCCCTCATTTACATTATCATCACAACCATTTATAAAAAAAACAGTAAAACATTTTTTAAAAATTAACAATAGTGTCATAGTGGCTTACACTTGCATCACATCTCATAAGCTTGACAACACATTGTGTCCAATATTTTCCACAAAGATAAAATAAGTCATATTTTAGGTTCCTTTAATAGGTAAAACAAATTTAAATAATGGACCCCATGTTCCAATATATGACTCATTATTATTCCTGCTCAACCTCCCATACAGGACTCATCTAACTCAAGCCCACTTTACCAAATTGGGATGGCTTAGAGTTGAGGAAAGAGCACAGCAAATTGCAATGTGCCTGGTATTCAAAATACTCAGAGAAACTGTCCCCAAGTACCTGTCGAACTATTTCACCAGAGTAAGTGATGCTCACAGGTACTACACGAGAGGGAGTTCCTCAGATCTCATCCCCCCCAAATTCAAGACTCTCATGGGAAAAAATGCATTCTACTATTTTGCCACCACACAGTGGAATGCACTACCAACAGACCTTAAAATTCAAACTTCCCTACTAAATTTTAAAACTGCCATAAAATCACGGCTCAGCTCAACCTCTACCTGATCTGAACCAAAATTGATCCCCAGCAACTCTTCGAAGCATCAAACAGGTTTATATGTGGTTATAGTGTATATATATTTTCTCATTCTGTTTTGCACACTCTTGGAGTCAACATGTGCATAGTCATGTACATAGTGTCATGTACATAGTGTATATACCCACCCCTATTTGTTGTATGTATTGTTTTTTCAAATCACCTGACATGTATACTGTGTATATGTACATAATTTAGCAATTTTTTTAAACGTAATTTTTTATGTACATGTCACAGGTTATATATATTTTATTATTGAATGCATCAAATGTGATTAATATTTAATGGACCACAATGGAAACAAGCCTTTTGGCTTTTTGTGCCATCCATTTGCCTTTTTAAAGTATTACATGGATTAAATTCTTTAAGATGTCAATAAACTTCTCAATTAATCAATTATCTAAACTAAATGCAGTTTTTTCTACTGATATCATTTCCATAGCTTGTGTGTACCAGTCAGTATGAGTATTTGGTTTTTTAAAAGTCGGAATAACAAACCTGGATTATGCGATTGGAAACCAGATCTCTCGAGGGGCTGTGTGCACTCGAGGCGACGCTTCATGTCACGAATGCCCCGGTCTCGACGCGCAAGATATAACTTGGAAGCAGATACCATTCAATAAAAACATAGGCAACCATTGTGATGAAGAGGAGACTGTTTATTTGCTTCACAAATTAAAAGAACAGAACATTTTCAAGTTTATCGATGAGAGAAAAAAAAGAAACTAAGATTTATGAAGGTAACTAAGGAAATGTAGAATTAATTCAGACTCCCGAACGAAATATGAAAGAGATAAAAGAGAATGAAGCATGTATTAGATTTCCCAAGGAGAATAATAAAGCCTACACAAACCTCTTCACAAAGCATTTGTGCACTCTAAACTGATTACCAATAACTTTGTATTTCACATAGCTGGCAAGATAGTCCAAAAAAAAAGCAACTGGAACAGTTAGTCAGGGCACGAACAGTCTTTACCTTCGGATTTAAGAGCCTTCCCTGCCTTATGAATGAACTCTGAGGCGTTCAAAACTTTTGTTTTCATGATTCTCGGTCCAAAAAATGCCATCGGTCTTTCTTTGCTTCAGACCTGCATCCGCTCCGATACATTGTTGGTAGTACTGTCATGTTCGTAGCACAATCCGAGATCATTTACTGATGCTGCTTGCTATTTAACATCAGCATAGAAATTAGAGACATATTATTTCTAATCTGTGTAAATCTTACAGCGGACATCTAAGGCTGCTAACTTGTATGGAGCCATTAGTGTGATGTCATAGGTCAACTGTAAAAGAATCCACGCTAAAAGGAAATAAGGGGGAGGCACCCGGCGTATGACCAATAGTCGCATTAGAAAGAGTGCATTGGACACCTGGACTTCACATGTATTGTGAAAATACAAGAAAAATAACTATTGAGAAATCAGACTAATTCATTGCATGGAAACATAGTGAGTGAGTCTATCCGCTACCATCATTTAGTACTGGGCTTCCTAGAAAAATATTTTGAAACAGAAAAGGTAGAAGATTGCAATCTTGCAATGCATAACAGAAATATGGGAATTGGGACAAGTTGTTGAGGAAATGCCAGTCAACTTCCTAAGATGGCCTTCAACAAAGCATGGAACCTAGAACAGCACAGGACACTGATATGTGTGTGAAACATGCAACTAAAATACTGTACAGCAGTGTACATGTTTTTGGAACAAGAGAGGAAGCCTGGTGAAAATCCAGACAAGCAACATGCAAACTCCACAAATATGTTCTAACTGAGATTGAAATCTGGATCATCTGACTGTAAGGCAGGTGCTAACTACTACCTCCACTGTGGTTTGAGAAAAAAACATTGAATAAGGGTTATTTAAAGGTGACCTATGATGATTTTCCTCTTTTCTGACTTAAAAATATTGGATACTTGTGTTAAACAATGCCAAAGCATTAAATCATAATGTTCATGCATTTGGTAGTAAGCTTGCAAGCAGTTTTGGATGCATCTGGACATCCATGGTGTCTTTTTAATAATAACTACAGTGTGGTGGACGTACTTATTTGGACATTTGGACAGGCTGTGAGAATGTTATGGCTTCTGCCTGGAACCTTGTGGGTTATTCCTTCCTGCCTAATGCTATCCCACCTGCTCCAATGTCTATACAATAAATACCTCTGTCTTTGTTTATTTTACACTGCACTGTTTTGTCAAGATAGGCCAATATGACATTGTATAAGCCACTAATAAATGACAGTAAAAGTTGTGACATTTATACTTAGTTTGAGGGACCATAAGAAAAGGTAGGATAAAGTACTATTTTCATCTAATCATGGCATGCGCCTAATATACTTGTTCTTATGCTTTCTGAACTCACTATGTTCACTGCTCACAGTACATATCCTACCAAGTCAGACCTACATGGTTTCAATGTCCATTTCTCAGATGATATAACTGTTGATGACTGAAGTGCTGATATCAACCAAACCCCGCCCCAACCCCCTCCACATCCCATAATGTAAATAAGCCAATGTATATACTCTGATGATTAACTTGTGTGATGACTGTATTATGCTGATAGTATATATTTATACCATGAATTGATTAACATGGACCCCGACTAAGTTGAAAAACTTATTGGGGTGTTACCATTTAGTGGTCAATTGTACGGAATATGTACTGTACTGTGCAATCTACTAATAAAAGTCTCAATCAATCAATCAAAAACACTGATGTGCAACATGCAGTGACATATATACTGCTATGAGCAACTTTTTTATGCGGCTCTGTATCGATCCGAGAATGTGCAGGTGTACCTTATGTTGTGACAAGTAAATATGTATATTGTTTATTAATTTTTTTACTGTGTAAAATAAATTGCGGTGATGTTTGTCTTCAAGATATATATTTAAACATTGTACAAAGATGGATTATGATACTTTTGAAGAGGGCTGGGTGTGGAGGTGTTCATTTGCCATCTGGGAACACCTCTACAAATGAACATCTTGCAGACATATGTAGAAATTAGGTTTTAAATATGACTGTGGAGCAACATTTCACAACATTTACACCACAGCATATTCAATACATATTATCCAGACCACAAGGTGAAGTGAACTATATTTATATAGCGTTTTTTTTTTAGTGACTCAAAGCGCTTTTACATTGAGAAACCCATTATCTACAGTTAAGCTACTTTTAAACCAGTGTTGGTGGCACTAGGAGCAAGGTGAAGTTACTTGCCCAAGGACACAACGGCTGTGACTTGGAAGACCCAAGCTGGATTCAATCAAGCAACTCTCAAGTTTCTTTCCGGCCGCTCTAACATCAGAGCCACGCCACCCCATGAAAACAAAGAAGTGTGTTAAATGTAAATTAAAATCATCACAAGTCCCCTTTAAAAAAAATGAAACTTTTTATGTCTCTGCCTCTTTCCCACACTAGTGTCTGTAACACTTTTGACAAATGACCTGCAAAGTAAAGCTGATTTGAACAGTGCAAACAAAAATAAATTAGCATTCCTAAGAAAATACCAGGGCGGTACGGTGGACCCGGGGGTTTGTGCTAGTGCCTCACAGTAAGAAGGTCCTGGGTTCCATCTCCGTGCTCGGGATCTTTCTGTGTGGAGTTTGCATGTTCTCCCCGTGACTGCGTGGGTTCCCTCCGGGTACTCCGGCTTCCTCCCACCTCCAAAGACATGCACCTGGGGATAGGTTGATTCGCAACATTAAATTGTCCCTAGTGTGTGAATGTGAGTGTGAATGTTGTCTGTCTATCTGTGTTGGCCCTGTGATGAGGTAGCAACTTGTCCAGGGTGTACCCCACTTTCACCCCGAATGCAGCTGGGATAGGCTCCAGTCACCTCGGCGACACCCCAAGAAGGACAAGCGGTAAAATGGGTGGATGGATAGATGGAAGAAAATACCAGTAGCTCTACTTCAACTACACACATGCTCCAACCCCACTCGGTTCAATAAGTGGCGACTGTCAAACCAATGTGTCACGACCAGAACAAGACTCTGAACACGGATGCAGGATTTGAGAAACAGTTGTTTATTCTCACAAGGGGAGAGGTCCAAAAACGGGAGAAACAAAACAGGCTATCAAAACAGATCTGACCTGACTACTAAACTAACAAAAATATCAACAATTCAAAACGCTCCGGCTATGGAGGGAAAAAGGGGCTAAGAACAAAAACTACCAAATACAACAAAAGGCGCTCCAATGGAGGTGATGCTAGGAAGTAGTGATGGGTCCGGCAACACAGATGCATCGGCGCATGCGTCGAGCTCATAGAGCGATACACTGTGTCGGTGCGCGTACCGCTTTTAGAAAGTCACGTGACCGATCATGAGCTGCTTTGGTCACGTGACCGATACGCGAACTGTATCGCACTGATGCCTCCTCTGTGCCCTGTGAGCAACGTTCCCTCTAAGGTGCGCGCCTGCGTAATTGCGCACTGCTCAAGCGTCCTCTGCGCACAGCAAATATATGAGTAAAAAACTTCTATCTCGAAAAACTAGTCATTTTCTGCCGTACAAACCAGGCCAAAACCAACTTGTCATCTGTCACCAACACGCATACCTCTAAGCCACTGGTGCGTTTATGGCCACACAAAAAGTCGGACAACTCAAACACCACACAAAGTTACACTATGACTCCTCAGTCATACGTGTGCTTATTTTACTGTCATTTATTATTAATGTTAATTTATTGATTTTAATCATGGAATGCTGTTACTAGAGAAAGTTACAGGAATGAAGGCGTGGCGAAGTTGGTAGAGTGGCCATGCCAGCAATAGGAGGGTTTTTGGTTACTGGGGTTCAATCCCCACCTTCTACCATGCTAGTCACGATACATGTTCACATTATTTATTGACTGTATCTAAAAAAGATAAAAATAAATTTTTATTTAAATTAAGATATGAAATAATCCTAAATGAAATACAATGACTTGGTTTATATTATTGTATATACTAGGTCATAAAATCAGTGTCAGTTGAGTCAGTCCATAGGTTGCCTGTAGGGATTTTTAATCTCCAGCAGATGTCAGTATTTAGTGACACAGTATCAATACAGTTTTGCAATGTGTTGAAACGCTTCATGACGCCTCATCAACCCATCACTACTAGGAAGCTAATCTTACCTGAGAAAACTTACAAACCAAAATACTCCCATGGATCCAAAAGGTACACAAAACGTGGCTATGGCTGAAGACAAGACTGTGGCAAAGGAACGCTGGAGGTACGCACATGAAGATACGAAACACTCTGGCACAGGACAGAAGGAGGATGAGACATTTATACACATGAGGGAGGGTGACACAGGTGGGCGCAATCAGGCAATCAGGAAAGACGTCAGACCAGTGAAACAGGAGGAAAGGCAAGTGACCTGAAACGAGAGGGAGAGTCAGCATTTCAAAATAAAACAGGAAATGACAAAACAACATGAAACCAGACGAAACCCAGACCAGACTTCACCCAGGTGTGACACAATGAAGCCTTCAAAAATGATGCCATGGAGACCATACTCTGGGTTCCCACAATTCGGAAAAAAAGTTGGTACTATTATTTCTAAATACAAAAAATAATCCCACGTTAATTAAAATGCAAAGTAAAGCCTATTTAATAGAAATATTATTTGTTACAACATTACGCCCCCCCCTCCCCCCTCCCCCCGCACGGTGCGCCCCCTCTCTTCCCGTATCATGACTCTTTTTGGACGTCATCACATCAAAAAATCAACACAAGATGTCAAAACGGCCAAAACTGTCAGGTGCCCAGGGAAGAAAAAATAGAAAAGAAGAGGAGGAGAAACGAGAATAAGACAGAGGTAGCAGGTAGGTAACGTTAGCCTACATGAAATTATTTGTCTGTTACAGAATGTGATAGTAACCTGGCTTTTTAGCATTAAGCTAATGTTACATGATTCGTCAATTGCTAATCAATAAATAGCTAGTTCTGTTTTAACGTCGGGTTAATATTGTGGAGGGGGCTAAATTGTAATGGAAAATAATAATGTAACGTTAGGTAATTACAGTTCTCCCACCTTACATTCCACAGGGACATTTGTATTAGATCTTTTAAGCAGGTGTTTTTTGTTTACATTGTTATTGCCTTCTGGTTAGCTTATGTTTGCCCTGCAGGTAATAGTCACTTTTCCACCCCTTTATATATTAGGTATAGTTGTAAGCCTAGTTGTTAAAGTGCACATCATTAATGTTAATTAAGCAATATCACATGAGAGGGAATGCTGTTTTTTAATTTGAGCACTGCTGTGATTCGGTTAAAGATAATAATAATAATAATAATAATAATAATAATACCTGGGATTTATATAGCGCTTTTCTAAGTACCCAAAGTCGCTTTACATGTTAAAAACCCATCATTCATTCACACCTGGTGGTGGTAAGCTACTTTCGTAGCCACAGCTGCCCTGGGGTAGACTGACGGAAGCGTGGCTGCCAATTTGCGCCTACGGCCCCTCCGACCACCACCTATCATGCATTCAACATTCATTCACCGGTGTGAGTGGCACCGGGGGCAAGGGTGAAGTGTCCTGCCCAAGGACACAACGGCATGGTAAGAGGCGGGGAGCGAACCTGCAACCCTCAGGTTTCTAACACGGGCGCTCTACCCACTACGCCATGCCGCCCGAATTATTGCCGCCTGTGGAATGAGCAACATTAATACTCATGCATAATCATAACATAACATTCTCATATAATATGTTAATTTGCTTTCTTTAAGTAAAAAAAAGGTCAAAGACAAAGCTATTCGGTTTCTTGTGAGTATATACACTTCACTGCCGATGTGCCACCTAAAATCTTGCCTAGGGCGCCAGATTGGTTAGGGCCAGGCCTGCTGCCCGATGTCATTGAATTAAACATCTGAGTCCCACCTCATAGTTAGCTCTGGAGTATGGTGGAGACTGGGCTATCTACCATCACACACAAACACATGCATGTACACACACACTCACACACACTCACAGCTGTCAGTTTCTTGTCACATCCCCTTGTAAAAATGGCCTGAGGGAAAGTGAGGATCTGGAGCTACACGGAAGGACAGAACGGGGCACCTGCCTTTCCGCACCCTCAAGCTATAACCTCACCTGCTGCACAGTAGTCACTCAGGCCTCCTGCCCCTAATTTAGATTTGTCCCAAAGTTGACATGTTGTACCAAACGAACACGGCAATAAAATGTTGAGGGCCTGGAAGAGAACAGCTAGGGGACAGGCATCACCTCCAATGTGTGCACGCCGTCTTCTGATGTGTTAACTATTCAATTAGGCGACACGTCACACTGAGTGTGTGCCAGTACCTAATTACCTGTGAGACCTTTCCTGTGAATAGACTGTGTGGAATGACAGCTTTCACAGCAGGTTGCTTTTCTTAGTGAGGAGAACTTTAACATCCACATAGAATATATCACACAGTGTGTATGTCTGATTGTGTGCGTGTAGTGTGCGTGTGTGCGTGTGTGTCTCCTCTTTACATTTCCATCTCCCAACAGCCATAAACACTTCATGAACAGAAGCTGCCTCATTGCTCTGAATGAAAAATGGGCATGGGCATTAGTTGAAAATAAAAACAGTGCCATTTATGCATGTTTGAAAATGACTCCCGACATGTGGCCTCTTCATCTCGCACCATTAAAATAACGACATGCCAGTAAGAGCTCTGCTTCCGCACCTCCGTAGCTGACACCCATCAAGACAAATCTATATTTCATGGCCACTTACAGATGTATAAATAGCCGAACGAGGTGCGCTAAACATCTATAAAATGGCACTGAAGGTTGCCAGAAGATGGCGAGTGTCGCAAGCCAGCGGCGCCAGTAATCAATCTGGGCTGGGGGGGTACATGGAACAGAGGAAAGTAGAGCAATGGAAGAAACAACACACCACAATGGGCAGGCCAGTAAATCACATGTGGACGGCATGTTCGCCCCACTGACACGCAACCACTTGAAGTGACATGCCGCCTGATGGATCGCCACACTACACTCCATTAAGGCAAACGGGTACGACGGGCACTGACATAACAAACAATTAGTCACTGTTAGGGGTGCAGACTTTACATGCCAGGTGATGGGGAGTCACCCTGAGCAACATTAATACTCATGCATAATCTAATGCAATCCAGTACAACATATGGCTTGCAGTGTATGTGCTGCAATCATACTTAGAGCTGTGTAACATTTGCACATCAATCAATCAATCAAAGTTTATGTGAGATTACTTTACTTTCCTTTTTTTACTGTGCACTTTTATTTTGTTTGTCAAGTAAGTGAACACCGTGAAATTGAAGTATTCTATTTTTCTTTTTGTGTGTGTGTATATATATATATATATATATATATATATATATATATATATATATATATATATATATATATTTGTATATATATATATATATATATATATATATATATATATATATATATATATATATATATATATATACACATATATATATATATATATATATATATATATATATATATATATATATATATATATATATATATATATATACACACATATATAAATATATACGTTAGGTCAGGAAAAAACACAGAGGCTATTTCATCCCTACAAGCCTGTTCGCAGGTTTCTCTGCTTTTCAGGGGATAAGAGTAGAGAAACCTGCGAAACAGGCTTGTAGGGATGAAATAGCCTCTGTGTTTTTTTCCTGACCTAACGTATATCCGCTCTACCCCGGTATTGAGCACTGTATAACGGATGAACCACAGACACCTCGACTAGACACATATATATATATCCTTAAGTCTTAGGTCTCAAGGTTAGCAAGTATGCTACTGCATCACCTTAATTTAATTTTAAATTCCTTAACAAGGCACTGGTGTGTTTAGGCTCCTTATAATGTTAGCAAATAGGCCAGTTTCCCGCAGTATATTGTTGGAATTATGTTTCCCTCCATAGACCGGCCCACACCATGACTCTACAATCACCATGCTTGACAGTAGGCTAGACACAGTTATTGTGTTATCGTCTTGCAGTTAGCGATGGGTAGCTTTAAGAATTGAATTGATACGGTTCCAATTTGCAATACTCGGAAATCAATACTGGAACTCTACGGTATCAATTTCAGGTACTGTTGTGTGTGTTAAAGAGGACCTATTATGTAAAACCAACTTTTTTTTAACTATTGGTATCTGTTTGTGTGTATTTGGGATCTGCATAAGTCCCGAACATTTGAAATCACAGTTTGAAGGTATAGCGGTGAAATTTATAAAACAATGCTACCTTCCTTCATACTTGGAGCTGTTTGGAATTTGCCCAATTTATGTGATGACAGCGAATATCTCCATACATGGTAGAGATTTACCCGAAGAACTTTGCGCAAATCCGCCATTGTAATCCGGCGCTGTAGTCAATAAGATCCTTTTTTTCCTCTATCCTTCTATCCTCTTGTTGTGGGGCAGACTGGTTGTACATACACATGCATCCTCTGCTGTTGCTAGTTCTAATACAAAGTAGCGTAAAGTTGTAACTTATATCTGTCAAAAGACTCGTTATAGAAGCGTTAAGAACGACAACATCGCTGGCGAGGAGAAAACAGTCGAAGTGGTGGCATGTAAATAAGACCGCTTACACATCATCACACCCAAAAGCAAGTGTTTTAAACTACCACAAGAAAGTGCTCTTAATAAATGTTGATTGCTAATTATTATAGCTGTGATTTCCAGTTTTTATATGTTGTTTTCTTATTACATTACTGAGTCTCATTTGCTTGTAGTATACAGTAGACTTTGCATTTCCAAGACATTAGATGGCAGTAGTGTATAGGCTAAAGTTGTTGTAGTTGTTGTTCATCAAGCTGAATGTGTCGAGTCTTATGTTGGGCCCTACAAACGCTTTATACTGGAAATATTGTACTTATTACGGACTTGCTGTTTGATTTTAATGTGCATCTTAGTTCTTGTTTTAATGTTGTTTTGTGTTAAACTCACCATATAGAATCGTTTAAGCTAATCAGTAGCATGTATACGGTAAAGCCAATGTAGATTAGCATCAAGCTAGCACAATTTGAAAAAGTGTTACCTTAATTTACGTTTGAGTATTTTTTAGCAGGCATATTTGCTTTGTTGGCATTAGAAATTGTAATATTATCTAGAGGGAGTTTGGCTTAGTCCGCTCTGAGTGCTGCAGCGGTGCTTGTTTTCTTGCCAAATGTTTGAGCCGGTGTTTAACCTGCAATTGGATGTGACTTTACAAGCAACCAAGTTATAGAAATATGACACTGTTTGATTTTTTGTCAAATTAATACCCGACACCTGCTGCACAGCAGTCACTCAAAATACCGATATCGGTACTCACCCTAGTTGCCAGCTATTTGGACAATTATGGCTGTGTGTTATTACTATTTTCAGTGGCAAGTAACTCAAGCTGTTCTATGACTAATCTAAAGTATATTTAAGTTTAATTTCCATAGTATTGTCCTTTGAAAATATATACTGTCATCAAATGGTTGCTGAAATCTGAGTCACAAAAATTACAATCATAAAATGCAGAGGACAAATTTCACCACATCTAGTGTGTGTGTGACAATCATTGGTACTTTTAATCTTCAAAAATTAGTACTCAGTTTTGTGAGTTACTGTAAATAAGGTAACTTGACAACTATAATCAAAGCATAAACATTGGTATTTCTGCTAACTGGGTTAGGTTTTCTCCTCAGTTGTTTGCAGTTAAGATTGTCGATAAGGATGACCGTAACACATACTTGCCAACCTTGAGACCTCCGATATCGGGAGGTGGGGTGGGGCGTGGTCGGGGGTGGGGCGGGGGCGGGGCGGGTGTGTGGTTGGGGGCGGGGGGCGTGGTTGGGGACGTGGTTAAGAGGGGAGGAGTATATTTACAGCTAGAATTCACCAACTCGAGTATTTCATATATATATATATATATATATATATATATATATATATATATATATATATATGTATGAAATACTTGACTTTCAGTGAATTCTAGTTATATATATATACAGTATATATATATATATATATATATATATATATATATATATATATATATATATATATATATATATATATATATATATATATATACATATATATATATATATATATATATATATGTATATATATATATATTTATTTTATTATACATATAAATAAAACAAATACTTGAATTTCAGTGTACGGGAGGCTATCCAGTAGATGGCAGTATTGTCCTGTTTAAGAGTGTCACAACATTGCTGTTTACGGCAGACAAACTGCTTTACGGTAGACGAAAACGTGACTGCTGTTGTTGTGTGTTGTTGCCGCGCTGGGAGGACGTTAATGAAACTGCCTAACAATAAACCCACATAAGAAACCAAGAACTGGCCCTCGATCATTCTACAGTTATAACGTGATTGGGCAGGCACGCTGTTTATATATGTGTTATATGAGATTTATGTTGCACGATTGCACCAAGAAAAATTCCTAGTTTGTGAACCCGTTCTCAAACAATGGCAATAAAACTATTCTGATTCTGATTCTGATATCGTGGGAAAGCAGACGTGAAAACAGACTGTCGCCGCTGTCCCCACTCAGGTCCGCATGGAGCTGGAAGGGGCGTGGCCTCCAGCTCCAGCTGAATTCCGGGAATTATCGGGAGAAAATTTCTTCTGGGAGGTTATCGGGAGAGGCGCTGAAATCCGGGAGTCTCCCGGTAAAACCGGGAGGGTTGGCAAGTGTCAGGCTTGGACGAAGGAAGGGACTCAGATGCAGAGATGGGATTTCTAAATAAAGCTTTTATTTTGAAAAACTCTTTAACCTCCAGAGCAGAGAATATTCAATTACTATGAGGCACAAAAACAGACAGAGAAAAAAGGTTCCAAAAAGGGAAAAACCGAAAATCACTCCAAAAGGAGGAAATACAAAAATACGATGATTTATAATTAGCACCGTATCTGCAATAAAAGCTTTAACAAAAAACGCTTCAACAGGAGGAAGAAAATAATGACTATAAAAATTGCTACTCTAAATCTTATTCTAATAAATGTAAACAAAAAATCACTCAAAAACTTTGAGGAAGGAAGATCATTAGGAAAAAATCATAACTCACCACTGCGGTTGAAAAAAGGCTAGATAACAAAAGTCGCTCTGAGGGAGGAGAAAAAGTTAACTCAAAATTACAGCATGGGAAATACTGGATACAAGGAAGTAGACGTGGGATGAGGCAAGGCATGGACATGAACATGGAAGCTAGACAGGCACGAAAACTCGAGACAATCTGGCACAGAACAAGGGGAGGCATGGGCTTATATGGAACATGAGGGTAATGGGAAACAGGTGGAAACAATCAAGGGTCAGGGATGACATCAGACTGGTGACACAAGAGGAAGGACCCGTGATCTGAAACAAGAGGAGTTGCTTTTCAAAATAAAACATGCAAATCACAAGACAGAAAAAACCAAGACAAGACTTCCCTCACCGCGGTGTGACAGCAAGTATGCCGTAACATTTTTAAAATAATGATTGTGTTTTGTATTTCTGCAGTATGTTTGTCTTTCTCATGTGATGCTTTACATAAATACCATTGGGATTATCTTTGTGACTCAACTTTGTCCAACTCAGTCCACTAACAACTCACATAGATCACAAAGATAGAATACTGGTTTACTAAAGTACTATGGAACAGAATAACTGCATAACAAAATGTTGATGACAGCTGGGAATTTTGAACTTATCGGTTATTTTTGCTCTGTATGCGTGTAGCTGGAGGTGCTACCTTGAAAGCAACATACTGTACACATAGGCCTTTTTAGTTCCCACCTTTCTTTTTTTCGTGGCTCATATGCACCTTGTCCAAAGGACAGCAAGGTTTGTCTTCACATACATGTACCTCCGCAGTGTAAACAGCATTACAACTAACATCAAGTTTTATGAGTATTTCCACTTGATAGAGTGGCTCTTGACACAGGAACACTGTTCTTATGCACTCCAAAAAAGAGGAGACCACAGTTCAGATAGCAAAGACAGAGGTTGTAATTCACACATGATGAGGTTTTGTGTTGTTAATGGAGGTATGGCTTTTGAAGTACAAAAGAAGAGCACAGGTCAGAAGATGAGATGTGAGGACTTCTTTGTCCAGTAGGCTGATGGCTGAGCAAAAAAAAAGGTGTAAACGTGTTTATGGAAGAGCAAATCCAAACTTCAATTATAGATAGACCTAATCTTCCTTCTTTGTTGTTCTCCTTCACAACACAGACACACTTTACTTTAGCCTTGTGCTGGTCTATCAACGCCCCTGTTTGTCTCCCAGTACAAAATAAAGCCACAGATCTTTAAAGATATCCGCCATAAAAACAGCACACAAACGATATACTGTAACCTGCCTCTCAGCAAAACACAAAATCTGTCTTTCTTTGACTCAAGACACAATATGTAACAATAAATCTGCCTCCTTAATAACAGAATCTATCTAATCTTCGCTATAAAACAATCCTGAAAGGAAGGCATGCCAGCCTCTACCTCTTTTAAGTGTTTCTGCATTGTGAAGCGATGATTGTTGATCAATAAAGGATGTATGTTCTTACTGAAATCAGCAAGAGTGTGTGCTCAAAATCCCACAAATGCGTATGTTTACACTACAGTTGTAGTAGAATTTCTGACCTTTTGACCTATATTTCTTGTCTTTTAAGAATGTCCGCTCATTTTCAATTCTCTTGTATTTTGTGCCATTGAATGGACCAGTGGTGGGACAAAAGTGAATATTAAGTCGTGCCAACCTGTCTACAGAATGTGTTGACTGTCTAAAGGATTCGAGTTGTTATGGAACAGATAGGAAAAACAACAAGACATTGACGCATTTAGATAACAAACAATGACGCACAAAAGACATATAAAAAATGGCAGAAGACCGGAACTCGACAGTGATTTTGGCTTGTGTGTGTCTTGTTTGCTCCGGAGTGACATGTGGTCTGTCTGCACGGCCAACTCAATTCAACCTGCACTTCTGATAATGGGTAAATACATTTGTTGTACTAAACTACTTTTGTTGCCTGTTTAAGCTTCAGACAATCCACTACATTAATTGGCGTCACGAACAGGATGGTTTAGAAGCTACAGGTCGAGAGCCGCTCCCGCTCTCTCTGTCAGGCAGACAGTGTGCTGCACGCGCGCATCTAATACAAGGTAAGCGTTTTGCTTAAAGTGTAAACATTTTCTGCCTGGAGAGAGCCGGATCGATAAGACTAATTGCTGAATCTATTTTTGATAAAAGATAGGTTTAGTCAGGTTCTCCAAAAACAACCTGGAATGGGGTAAATTATGGTTGGATTGAGTTGTTTTATATGTGATCATTTGTCTGTGTGTTTGTTGAAAACTTGTGATTTCTTGTTTTTAACATAAGGGGATTGTTGATACAATTTTGGTGGTTTGGAGTGTAGAAGCATAGACTATGTGAGACGAAAAATTTCTCTTAACCTCTTCATCCTCTGTCGTTGCTGGCAGAGGATGCTTCTTTCTGCAAGTGCATCAGAATTAGCCAGAGTTGGATACAGCTAAATTTAAGGCAGGGATTGCTAACTGATGTGACATTTGGCCCATACAAATTTATGAAGTCTATGAATGTGCGACATATCTCTCTATGTGGAAACTGCAGCGTTGGAAAAGCCTCATTTTGGGTGACCGTTTGGTGACTCCGGTAAAGGAGATCAACTGAGCTGTATTTGTCACGACGTTCTGTTTAATTGGCTGCAGTATAGATGGATATTGATCGGGCTGCATATGGTAGAGCTTTGGTGGAGCTTTGGTGAAGCTTTGGTGAAACTGTATGGAACTGACCAAAACATGATGACTGTAGAGCATTGGGTGATTATCAGTGACTCTATGGTGCTTTTATGCTGTTGCCGTGTATTGGTCAGGGAGTAAAACCAGGGGCTGCTCCGCTGAATGGGTTAATCGCCGTTGTATGAGTAATGATGGGACCTGTGTTTGTTAATGAGACGGCCGATTCCACAAAAGCACGCGTGCATTAGTTGTTTATATTGGTCCGGACCAGGGGGGAGTGGTTTGTGGGATAAAAATGTGTGTTTTTTAAATTTATATATATATATATCTGCGTATTGTAATAACATTTGTGTAGCACCTGGTTTCTTATCTGGTTTAATTCCCCTCTGAAAAAATCAACCTCTCCCCTCACGCTTTTTTCACACCCACGCTGATCTGCAAGAGCTGGGAAATTGTCGGTTATGTGTGTGCGTGTGAGAAAATAGTCAAAGTTATGTACAGAAAACACATGAGTGAATGATCCATCCATATAATTATTTTCTTCCGCTTATCAAGAGGTTGGATCGCGGAGGCAGCAGCCTAAGCAGGGAGGCTCCCCCTCTTGGGCGCTGCGAGCGAATTCCAGTCATTTGAATTTGTTTTTAACTATACTGGTGATTGTGACTGTGCGATATTACAGTTGTTTTACACACTGAGATTTTGAGTACGGGAAAAAAGACTCTTGCTCGCTGGTAAATTCTCTGTGTGTGAGTGACTGTGTGACGCATATAAAAAAAAAAAAAAAAAAAAGGAGTCTCAGCTGGGAGACATTTTGAGATAAGAGTGTGACGAGGCTGTGTGAGTGACAGCTGCGTGAGGCATTGGTTCGAAGAGGAGTGACACTGATAGCATTGAGCTAGGTTGGCATTGTTTAGCATAGCATTGAGCTGGGTTAGCATTGTGTTAGCATAGCATTGAGCTAGGTTAGCATTGTGTTAGCATAGCATTGGGCTAGGTTAGCAACAGTTTGCTTACTGAGGCATAGTAAGGCTAAGTTAGCATCTAGCTTGGCATTACTAAGTGTGGTTGAACAGTTATTCTCGGTCTGTAGAGTGTGCTAGTAGTAGGTGCTTGCTAAGTCCAGTAAAATAATAGATATATGGAAAATTACACGTTTAAATATCAATAAATAAAAAAGGATTGTGGGACATTGAAACATTGTTTAATTCATCATTCATTTATATGTTTAGTATACTTTTTTGGTACAGCCTTGATGCTCTGCTGATCCATCCAGTTTCTGTGTGGAAGTTGAGACAAACACACACGCACAAACATCATAGATTAGGACACATTGTAACTTTGAATTAATAGTTATACAACAAATAAATTAATAATATTGAATTTAAATTTGATAAAGATAAATTGATCATACATTGACATTTAAATTTTTTTTAGGAATAAACACACAATAAAATAAAAGTTAAATTTATATTCTAATACATCTAAGGGCATCTGTGAAACATAGAGTCTGAAGAAGTACAGATAAGGGCCACTCAGCGCCATTGTCAAAACAAAACGTAGAGAAGCGTTAAACAAATTCTAATCAGAAGGAAGACAGACCAAAATATGAGAACTTAAGTAAACAGACAGCAAGTAAACCAGAAATAATAATGTAAATAAATAACAAAGAAAGCAAATTTCTATGTGACATTGGTGCATGTAGAATTACAAATAGAGAATAAAACTAAATGGAAATAACTGTCTGCAAGATGAGCATGACGTCATGAATTGTGCTCGGGTTAGGTATAGATAGATAGATAGACAGATAAAACGTTATTGATTTCTTCAGGAGAGTTCCCTCAGGAAGAAGAACTAAAAAGTAAACAGTAACTAATAAGGGTATAAATGGAAACAAAATAGAAAAATATTACAAGGAGAATAAAAATAGAACAATAAAATAAGAGAAACTAGGCATTAACGACCATGATATAAAAAAGTATTGCACTGTCATTGTTTTGCATTCCCTGTCATCCTAGCCCCCCCAAAGAGGAGTTGTACAGTGTAATGAAGTATGAGACAAAGGATTTTTTATAGGCTAAACCAGTAGTTCTCAAAGGAGGGTATGGTGTTTCCGCCCGGACAAAAAAGGGGGGTACTTGAAGGTATGCCAAGGGATACCTGAGATTTTAAATATTTTAAAATAGCGACAATTCAAAATCCTTTATAAATATAATTGTAGAAGAATAATTCTTCAACCAAATAAATATTTAGAATTAAGTTCACGAGCCCAGATGGATCTCTATTGCAATATCCAAAGAAGGTTGATGATTGATTATATGTATAGAAATCTTTATTATAATTTAATCACTTGTTTAATTTTTAAAACGTTTTAGTTATTCTTTTTTTTTGTTTGTTTGTCCAAATAAGTCAAGTAAGACCACAACAAATGAGCAATATGGTGCACTGTTATACAATTTAATAAATCAGAAAATAATGACATTATGCTGTATTTTATTTCTTTATTTTACTGGGAAAAAAGGTTGAAAACCACTGCCCTAAATCCTATCTAAAGCTAAAATTATTTTATAAGACTGATTATTTTGGATTATTGTGTTTGTATTGTGAGAGAAGGAGGGAAAGTGAGAGAGAGAGGAAGAGAGAGCAGGTGAAAAAACAGAATGAGGGTGAAGAGGATGGTTTGAGAAAATATGGGAAAAGGATGTTTATAACCTTACATTATGTGAATGGTTTCTAGGAGAACAGAAAATAGAAACATTGTGTGAAGTGTAAGGAAGAGATGGATACAGGATGTTGTTTGTAAAGGAAAACGAAAGTGAAGAAAAGATGAGAAAGTGACAAATGAAGGTATTCGTAAATGGTATGCTGTTGATTGTGGTTAGCTGCAAGTTTGTTTAATTGTTTGTTTGTTTAGTTTTTTTGAGTGAAAGGGGAAGAAATCAATAGGAATAATTACATGCAAAATGGAATAAAACTATGAGTGCGATAGATAATGAATGAATAGATGAAATAGGTTTATTTTGGTCATATAATCAACCATCAACCAATTTGTGTGAGCAGTTTAACAGTAAATTAGACATATTAACAATCATACACATTTACACACAGAAAAGAAAAGAAACAAAAAAAGAATGACCGAAAAAAAAGAATAGGCGGAAGCCAAAGCTTATATTGGCCTATGATATACAATTACTGAACATTAAATTACCTGGAACATCAACGTTAAAAGATGAAAGTAATTGTTACTATATTTTATAATGTTCAAAAAACTTTACTTTTCAAGGGTTTCTTAAACCATAACAAAAAACTACATGTGTTCAGCTCATCACTGAGGATGGTACATTATTTAACTCCTAAAACTGAAATACATTTGTGTTTTTATTTTATTTTACTTGACCTATTTAAAAAATGATAAATGATAGTGTCTCCTCATAATGTAAACAAGCTAAGAATACAAACTGGAAGGCTGTTGTTCTTTACTTGGAAACATAATTGCCATTGTTTTAAAATTAAATTATCTGAACATTTAACACATTATGACTTATAAAAAATAGATTGGTATGATCATAACAATAATGCTTAGTGTAATATTGAAATGAGCCTTTTAATTTTAAGTATTGGGTCTATATTTCTTCTATAAACATTTCCCCAAACTTCAAAATATGTTCTTTAATATGTTCAATATGCGGCTTCCAACATATTAATGATCAATAACTATTCTCAAGAATGTAGGTCATATACTCTGTCAATCTCCACTTGATTCAACTTTAATTTGTGTTTCACAATTTGACTTTGCACCCTGGACAGGTCACCACCTCATCACAGGGCCAACACAGATAGATAGACAGACAACATTCACACACTAGGGCAAATTTAGTCTTATTAATTTCTACATATTGAGATCTATTTCTTAAAATAACTACTTAACCACTGTTGTGAAACACCTTTCTAATTTATGGGAGTATTGGGATAGGATTGAGGAAGATGTCTGCTGTGGTGGTGGTTAGTTTGGAAATTAATTTAATAAAAGTAACTTTAAAGTGCAGTCTGACATTTTAGTTTGGAGTAATTTATATTTTTATTTAGACATTGCAGTACACCATACTTCTGGATGTTGAGCTAGAAGAGGATAATGGCATGACAGAATAAAGTTAGAATTAAAGTTGGGGTGCCAGTGATTGTCACACACACACTGGGTGTGGTGGAATTTGTCCTCTGCATTTGGCCCATCCCCCGTGATTGCCCCTGGGAGGTGGGGGAATCATGTTTGGTGATTTGGCTCCCAAGTTTTTTGTAGTCTTTGGTATGACTCGGTCGGGGTTTTGAACTTGCGACCTGCCGATCTCAGGGCGGACACTCTAACCACTAGGCCACTGAGATGAAGGAGGCAAACCAAATCTCAACAGCTTTCAGTTAGCTACAGATTTTGAGAGTATAATGCGAATAACTATAACTTTACAACTGTTTGCTGTGAATAGTGTTGAATAATAATTACAAATAACAGCCTACATTAATAAATAGAATACGAGCCGATATGTAAAGTGTTAAAAAGAGGAGAAGTGTGATTAGGGCTGGCGCTTAGAGCATGGCCTTGTGTTTGTTGTGACTAGGTTGGATAACCAGTCGGAGACGGGCAAGGCAAGGATATGCAGCTTTGTTTGTGTGGCGTTTTTCATGCAACAAAGTGAAATGAAAGAAAATAAAAGCAAAATTAAAATGCAGACAATAAGAATAAACACAGTGTGGAAGTTAAAAGTTAAAAGATTAAAAGATTTAGCTGAAAGATAAGGAGAAACGTGAATAAAAACATTCTTTTGTTTTGGAGAATATCACGTACAGCGGGAGGTCAGAGTGCAAGCATGACAGCTTGCTCGCGCCTACTGATAGACAAATGATAGTTTAAATTAACTTATAGATAATCTTTAAGTGAATTAAAAGGGTACTTAAATACACATGAAGTAGTACGTATAATCTTTGAATCAAGGTTTTTGATTAGCAATTAATGGGATAGTTAAGACTGTAATTTTAAAACGTGATATGCAAAATTGAACTAACCGAGAGGATATGAAAACGATGGGTGTACATGTTTTGAGTTCCAAATTCTGGAGGAAAAAAAACCTCAACAAAACGTAAAACCATACAGACGGACTTGGGTGGTAGCCACGGTTGTGCTAGGTCAAGCGAGGGTGGAAAGGATATGCAGCCGGGGGACTGCCAATCTGAACAAGACAAGCTCCAAAGTTGTAGCCAGAACATGCTCACAAAAAATACAGGTGTGACAGCAGGACGAACAGCAGGATACAAACAGACCCCTGCTGGACATAAGTGTCAACGGACAATGTTCAACACTATCTTTGAAGCATTCCTTTGTGGTCAACCTGCACACACCTTGTAATGACCTGCTTACGAACTGTGCACTGACAATTCAATACCGCACAGAAGGAACTTCCTGATGTTGCCTGACAGCACGACATCAGCTGACAACTACTGGGGACGCCTCCCAGGAACAAATGGAGGACGGGGACTGCTCCTACTGTCCTAGCACTAGCTGACTGAGGTGCGTCCGTGTGCCCTGCCACCCAAACCGCCAAAGTGTATGAACACCAATTAGACGACTCATAATAGGAGCCTTTTGACTCTTATATATGGTGGGACTCAAGGTATGGCCGCTCATGTGAACTATCCTTACAACAATTAGAATGGTGTAAGACGGACAACTAATGACCCACATTGTTCCCTCTGTCCTGCCTACGAAACCAACAATTTAGGTCAAATGATAAAACAGGGCGTAGCTGCCGCTGATTGGACGGATACGCAAATACCACATTTTCAATTATTTCAGTTGTCTGTTAAAAACATAGCTATTGGCTGCAATTTGGACATTTCTGCTGTAGGCTACAAAGAGCTAGCAGCTACACAACAGCTTAGCTAAAACAAAATTTAAGCATATCAAATATTTATAGTTGCTTATTACATACACAAAGTCGCAGAGAGACATAAGTCTGTAGAAAGTATTCAGTAACAAACGTGTCCGCATTATTAAACTTTCTACCACAGGAAACATACTGAACAAATACAGCAGTTACTGTCAGACTCTAATCCGGATTACCTTGTCTAGCAGAGACATGGTTAAAACCCACAACAACTTCCGTTCTAATTAATGTCCCGGGGGACAAGATTACAGAAAAGACAGATCGAGTGACAAAGGGGGGAGGAATTATGATTTATGAAAGGGAAAACATTAAAAGTAGATCAATTTGAGAATGTTGAAATTAAAATCACATTTTCCTCAGAAATGTATTTCAAGGTAATTGTAGTATACCGACCAACCACAGCTAAAGACATTTTTCTTGATTCATTTTCAGACATCCTCAAACAGCATAGCATGAAAGAAGTAACGTCATGGAGGACGTTAATCTGGACTGGTTAAATAAAACACGTAGAAAGAAACTTAAGGATATTATAAACGGCTTCTATATGATACAAATGATAAGCAGCCCTACTAGAATTACAATTGGATGACAAAAATTAAAGAGAACATCTGTAAATACACGAATACAAAACCAGAAAGAAGAGTGCTAAAATAAAAATACCTTGGATTAATAAAACAATTTGGATTCTAATAAAGACATGAGGACTCAGCTCTCATAAGAGAAATTATAACAGGTCTAAATACAGATCGTATGATTTTAAAAGTTTGGAGGAACAAAGTTACAATGTTTATGCGGAAGTCTAAGGCTGACGTTCATTTAGAATTAATCAAAGCTGCAAAAGGGAACAATAGAGAGTTATGGAAAACCAGATACAAACTTACGGAAAGAGCGCAAACAAGAAACAACACTATAACATTAAATATCAATGGCGCTACTATCGCAGACAGTCTGGACATAAGTAATAATTTTAATGAACATTTCATCCAGTCTGTACAAACCCTGAATAAAGAGTCCCTCAAAATCAGTGCAAATAATTGTCATTTATTCAGGATGGACTAATTTTAGAATTAACAAATGAAACAAAGTTAAACAAAATCTTCACTGCATTATCAGACTCACGATCTAGAGATATATATATATGGGTTGGACACTATCTTCCTAAAAACATATAAGGATTGTATTATTGCTCGTATAACAACGATTGATAAATAAATCAATAACGGAAAACACTTTCCCTACCACGTCGAGAAACTGCTACTATAATTAAATCCATAAAGCAGGAAATAAAGAAGACCAGAACATGTACAGACCAATTAGCCTTCGCCACGTTATGACAAAAGGAATAGAACATTTGAAATTAAAAAGTGGCTTTGGAGCAATCAATGCTGCTCACACGGTCACTAAGAGGGGCATTATGTTGACAAATCAATTTAATTAGTATTATATTTATCCATGAGAGCATTTTTGTTGTAAATTGTGAGGTATGGCTGTTAAAATCTTGGTTGTTTTTACGAATGATGACAGATGTGAACAAGAGCAGGTATTGTCTTTGTGTGATGATGTAAATAAGGTGTGGTTGTATTGTATATTAAGAATGTGTCCATGAAGGGGCATTTTAGGATTTCTCTTAATCTGATTACATGCTACAGTATGATTATTTTTGATTAATTATTGATTATTATGAATGTATATATTTATTATGATTAATTAGTGTCATAATTTTATTGCTTGATTTGTGGATCCCCTTAATTTAGGTAGCCAGGGACTACAGATGGAAAGTAGCTATTTAGATATAATCTAGTACAGAACATATCTGTTTCTGAACTTAATGTTTCTGTGCATTGTCCCATCATAGATAGACTAAATTAAATACAACTATTTAGTGAATTATTGAGGCCACAATAATTCACTAGGTGTTGTAAAATATCAAAGTACTATTGCAAAAGCGAACAGTGACCTCAAACATGACCTGTCCTCCGCCTCTGTTCTTGCTGCGCTTGACTATCAGCTGTCTTTTCTTTTTCTTGGATGTTTCTGAAACTACTAATACTACTACTACTACTACTATTACTATTACTACGACTAACACTGTCCCTGTGAGAGGGACAGAGGGGGGAGGTGAGTTTGGATTGGGTCAAGTTTGAGCGTGTTGAGGTTTTATTTAATCGATATGGATTAAAGGATAAAGGAACGTAATGATTTAGATTGACAATTGCAGTGGTTGGCGAAAGCAACCCCAACCTCAAAGGAGGGTGCCAATTCAGTAATTAAATGTTTTGTGAATGATCTAATATCCCGACATGGTTTCCCCAAAAAGATTAGGTCAAACAACGGCACCTATTTTAAGAAAACAGGTTATCATCTTCAGTCACAAGATCAGCACTTCACAAGACCAGCAGCTTCCTAGGAAGGTGGAAAGACCATGAGACCAAAATGGTAAGTTTGCAAAATGTAGAATTTGTGTGCCAGTTCCTCTGTGCAGATTTGAGGATGAAAGCAGCCACCCCAGATTCCCTTGCACTCGCTAAGAGGGGCACGGTCAAAGCCAATCCAAGACCATCACCCGATACCGGACTGGGAGGACCCCAAGGAGAGAAAACACCTAGCCAGCAACGATGCGTCCATCGGGACTCCAACAGCCCTGGAAGGAGGTGTCGGGAGTGCCGAAGCGGCGAGGAGGCTTTGAAGCAAGCCGAGGGCCTGGACCAAAGCCCCAACGCCCCATACTTTGCCCCGCCTTCCCCAAAGCCCCACGCCCCATACTCTTCCCCCGCCTTCCCCAAAGCCCCATACTTTTTCTCAGCTTTTCCCCAATTTCGGCCAGCACGGACATGCCATTAAACAGTCTGCCCAATGGACTGAACCACACCCAGACTGTTTGAGTGGATCTCTTTCTTCACCAAGGCAGCCAAAAGCCCAACGAGGTGTCGGCAGGCCACCAGCCTGAGGCACCACCGAGCCATCTATACGAGCTCTAATCGAACATGGACTCATACGAAATTCAGTTGTGTGTTCAAAATTAATTGGTAATTAACAATATTGGTAACTACATCCATTGCAAATGCCGGGAAAAATATTTTTGCAAATGTCTTACAGTCATAAGTGTATATACATTCATCTATTTATGTTCAATGATGTTCATGATCAAAGTACTTGTTATTCTTTTACTAAATCAAAGGGTAGGCCACTAATTGTGTTCTGTGAGATGGTTTTACTGCAGGCTGGTAACAGCGATCGCTCTGAAGGAGGGTCATAGACGGAATTTTTGCCTCGTATAAAAACATTGAGGTTTTTGCCTCTATCTGTGGTAGAGATTTAACTAGTGGTCTACATCAGAAATTGTTTTGGTCCAGGGTCTTAAGACCCTGGAAGGAGGGTATGTAGTAGAATTTCTGACCTTTTGACCTATATTTCTTGTCTTTTAAGAATGTCCGCTCATTTTCAATTCTCTTGTATTTTGTGCCATTGAATGGACCAGTGGTGGGACAAAAGTGAATATTAAGTCGTGCCAACCTGTCTACAGAATGTGTTGACTGTCTAAAGGATTCGAGTTGTTATGGAACAGATAGGAAAAACAACAAGACATTGAGCATTTAGATAACAAACAATGACGCACAAGAGACAGATAGGAAAAACAACAAGACATTGACGCATTTAGATAACAAACAATGACGCACAAAAGACATATAAAAAATGGCAGAAGACCGGAACTCGACAGTGATTTTGGCTTGTGTGTGTCTTGTTTGCTCCGGAGTGACATGTGGTCTGTCTGCACGGCCAACTCAATTCAACTTGCACTTCTGATAATGGGTAAATACATTTGTTGTACTAAACTACTTTTGTTGCCTGTTTAAGCTTCGGACAATCCACTACACAGTCATGACAACGAGACAGAAAAATGCACCCCTCCAAAAATACTTATTACATCATAAATATCATGTAATAATATACCAATACGGATTGTCTTTAATTTGAGCCGGGTGCAAAAAATATCAAGACTATCAAAGCATTCTGAAGACAAATGTTTTGCTCAGTGTCATAAAGCTGGCTCTCATACATGAGTCTTGATGATTGGGCCACCAACAAGACAATGACGCAAAATTAAAGATTGGCTAAGGGCAAAACAGTGAAGCACTCTGAATTGGCTTTCCATGCGCCTTGATTTTAATCCAATTGAACATCCGTGGACAGATCTGAAACATAGAACCTGTAGCAGTTGTCTCATTAGGACTGTGCCAAAACCCCCATAGACAGTTGCAGGGGTGCCATTGACAGTTATACGAAGTGCTTGAAGTGCTTGATTGCGGTCGTTGCTTCAAAACATTGTACAATGCAATAATAGGTTATTGACACCATAATTTTTGTTCAGGCCAGCTTCATTTATTAGTTTTACCTTTACATTTTCTTGAACCAACTATTCAAAAAGCAATATTTGATAACCATCCATTCATAATGAGTACAATTGTTGTCTTTCTTTTTAAATTTTCCAGTTATTTCAGTGATTTTTGTAGCTCTGTTTCTGACCTCGGCTGCACAATGGAGGACGGCACACTGCTTTTGCTTAATCCACTTGTCTCAACAGGGATGGTGTTCTCAAACAGACTTTGAAGGGTATGATTTTTTTAATTTTTTTTTTTACATTTAAAACACTTACCTGTGGTCTACATAACATGTAATAGTGGTCCTTTGGTCCAAATTTTGCATAGATTTAGTTTTACATGCTAAAGTCCTCCTTTGATTGTGTCTCCACCATGTCAGCCATGTTGTAATTTTTAGCTGCGCTAACATCATAAGTTAGAACTAATGCTGCTTTTTTTAAAATCAGAAATGGCAACAGCGGATAGATAGTTCACGTTGTGACCGGGTGAATCTATATAATGTTTCTGAAGTTAATGTTCAATTGTGTTAGGGGGAAAAAAAGCGGTGACATCTTTAAATCATATATTTAAAGAGTGTGTTTTTTCAAAATGGGAAGCACGGTGAAACAGGGGTTAGTGCGTCTGCCTCACAATACAAAGGTCCTGGGCTCGATGCTCTGGGTCTTTCTGTGTGGAGTTTGCATTTTCTCCCCGTGACTGCGTGGGTTCTCTCTGGGAACTCCGGCTTCCTCCCACCTCCAAAGACATGCACCTGGGGATAGATTGATTGGCAACACTAAATTGGCCCTAGTGTGTGAATGTGAGTGTAAATGTTGTCTGTCTATCTGTGTTGGCCCTGTGATGAGGTGGTGACTTGTCAAGGGTGTACCCCGCCTTCCGCCCAACTGCATCAGGGATAGGCTCCAGCATCCCCGTGACCCTGAGAGGAAATGGAAAATGGATGGTTGTTTTCAAAACATAAATTATGATACTTATGGAGAGGGTGGGGCGTGGTTTCATTTGCACAAACTAACATATTGCAGACATCCGCAGAAAGTAGTTTGTAAATGTGACTATGGAGCAAAATGTATGCAAAATGTACACCAACGCATAACCAATACAGATTATCTACATGCTAGACCATTATTTATTAAACATTGTTGGGCCGCGAGCGTTCCCTAGAGCAGTGTTTTTCAACCTTTTTTGAGTCCAGGCACATTTTTTGCGTTGAAAAAATCCGGAGGCACACCACCAGCAGAAATCATCATATTTTAGTGGCTTTTTCTCTTTTTTTAGTATTTTCCTGTAGCAGTTTAATGTCTTCCTTTTGAGCGATATTTCCCGCATCTACTTTGTTTCAGCAATCAAGGATATTTCAGTTGTTTTTATCCTTCTTTGTGGGGACATTGTTGATTGTCATGTCATGTGCATTGGAATGCGCCCTGGCTGGGACAGTATCCCAACACCATATCAATTTATTACCTTGGGCAACACTGAGTTTCCAGAATAACAAAAGCTTTAATTGAGCTATAATTATCTATCACTCATCTAACATCTTTGATAATCAGCGTGATTTTGTAACAGTCCACTTTTTTGTTAATATCCTGAAGTTTAGCATATTAAACAATTTCAACATAATTAAAAGCATCGATTCAACAAAGGCCTGGGATCGAACCCAATATGTTTTGCTTTGCACTGCAAGTACGAATGACGACCCCCACCGAGCCACCGGAAATGAAGGACAAGCTTGTTTTTCATATTCTAATCAGTGAGAGGGCCAGGATATGTTGAGGGTAAAGTAAAATATTATAAGAGCCTTATCATTCATTAATTTACATTTTAATGTGCTTCTTCACGCTAAATGCCCCACCCCCCACTGATTGCAAAGCTCAACGCGGGGCAGCACCTGACTGACACGACAACATTTTTATACAACATTGGTTACATCGGTTTGATTTAATGTTAACGTTATGTTGACAGCACATTTCGGATTGGAAAATGTTTCAAGTAAAAGTGGACTTCTTTGCATTACGTTGTTGGAGTTGTAGCGGGCTGTGCATGACCAAAGATCATATATTGAGAGAGGATGATCCACCGCATGGTGATGTACAGCGCACACGATGTCCGACACAAAGTACCGGTATGTTTACAGTCTGTCATATCCTCATCTTTTTGTTACCTAAAAAAATAAATAAATACAAAAAAACGAGGATATGACCTCGGTGTCCTCAATGGTGGTTGAAGGCCATGCATTGGAGGCAGCCACCACAGTTGACATATATTTCGCTCAAAAGTCACAGTCATTTCTCTGTTATTGTTGGTCCAAAGTTAATTAAGAGTTTGGTAAAATGAGGTTAATAAGTAATTTTTTGGTTTGTTCTGTGTATTTTTTTACATTTATTGCGCCATCGGATGCGTGTTAGAGAGCCTGCTGGTCACGAAACACTGCAGGAATGTAGCAGCAGATGTTACGGTTTGCGGGGGAAGGTGACGAGCAACAGACACCAGAGGGCAGTATGTATAATGATTTATTATATATATATATATATATATATATATATATATATATATATATATATATATATATATATATATATATATATATATATATATATATATATAGAATGGAGTGTGAACTAGATCCAAAAGTGTATGTGGTGTAAGGCTATGTGTGTAGTTAGCTGAAGTGTGTGTTACCAAGTGTTGAACGAGAGACGAGGAAGTCCAGGGGAAGAGGGGAATCCGTGTCCAAGCGGGAGATCGAGATCCAAGAGGCAGTCCGGGAAGCAGGGGAAGAACCGAGGTATGTCAAGACGCACAGCTCGACACGTGGAACAATGGCAGATGTGTGCAAACAGAATTGATTGATTGATTGAGACTTTTATTAGTAAGTTGCACAGTGAAGTACATATTCCGTACAATTGACCACTAAATGGTAACACCCGAATACGTTTTTCAACTTGTTTAAGTCGGGGTCCACTTAAATTGATTCATGATATAGATATATACTATCAGATATATACTATCATCATAATACAGTCATCTCACAAGATAATCATCAGGGTATATACATTGAATTATTTACAATCCGGGGTGTGGGGGGGGGGGGGGGGTTAGGTTTGGTTGTTATCATCAGTCATCAACAATTGAGAACAGAGAAATGGATATTGAAACCGTGTAGGTATGACTTGGTAGGATATGTACAGCAAGTAGTGGACAGAGAGAGAGAGAGAGAGAGAGAGAGAGAGAGAGAGAGAGAGAGAGAGAGAGAGAGAGAGAGAGAGAGAGATCAGAAGGCATAAGAAAAAGTATCTACATTTGATTATTTACATTTGATTATTAACAATCTGGGGAGGGGGTTTGTTTAGGGTTGAAGTTGCCTGGAGGTGAACTTTTATTGCGGTTTTGAAGGAGGATAGAGATGCCCTTTCTTTTATACCTGTTGGGAGCGCATTCCACATTGATGTGGCATAGAAAGAGAATGAGTTAAGACCTTTGTTAGATCGGAATCTGGGTTTAACGTGGTTAGTGGAGCTCCCTCTGGTGTTGTGGTTATGGTGGTCATTTAGGTTAAGGAAGTAGTTTGACATGTACTTTGGTATCAGGAAGGTGTAGCGGATTTTATAGACTAGGCTCAGTGCAAGTTGTTTTACTCTGTCCTCCACCCTGAGCCAGCCCACTTTGGAGAAGTGGGTAGGAGTGAGGTGGGATCTGTGGTGGAGGTCTAGAAGTAATCTGACTAGCTTGTTCTGGGATGTTTGGAGTTTAGATTTGAGGGTTTTGGAGGTGCTAGGGTACCAGGAGGTGCATGGGTAATCGAAAAAGGGTTGAACGAGAGTTCCCGCTAAAATCCTCATGGTGCTTTTGTTGACCAGAGAGGAGATTCTATAGAGAAATCTCGTTCGTTGGTTGAACTTTTTGATTACCTTACCTTTTTGATTACCTTAGAAAACTATATTCCGGCGCCTGATGGCCGGTTCAGCAGGCTTATGAAGGCAGCTTCCTCATTACAGACAGGTGCGCCGATTGCCGGTGAATGATTGCAGCTGCCGGCTGCTGCAGAGCGGAGACGCGCGCGGCGCGTCCCTGGATTCCAATGCGCCCTGGCCGTGACAGCAGAGTGCCAAATACGGCCGCAAAATTATAGTTTCACAAAATAAAATCATGTTTTATTGTAAATTATTGCGCTGGAGTATGGTTAGAACTATATATAGAAATATTATTGTTGTTTATTTCGACAGAAAAACTAACTTCAAAATGCCAGCAATTGCATGCTGCACATGTCTTTGGTAGCAGTCATGGCGCCTGTTGTTTAGTGGGCCAGACTATCTTTACACATGACGCTCTGTCTCAAACAAACAGAAGAAGTTTGAAGCTAAAGTCATATAGAAGACACTTAAAAATACAACTGAAGTGGTGAAGTGAGGGCCTGTTTTGCCGACAGGCAAACCAGGCCGCCTTTGGAGGGAATGCCAAATTGCAGAATGTTAAATAATAATAATAATAGTAATAACAATAAAAATACATAAATAAAAAATGTTTCTTACATGTTGTACACTTAATTGGAACGTTTGCTTTGTAAAATAACAATCTAACCTACTGTATATGATGTGACGTGCTGCTACCTGCCGCCTGGGCCGTGCACCTGACTGCTGCATTGCTGTGACTGCCTGTGGAGGGCGACAGCCCGTCGTGTCGAGAAGACGAGTGGAGCAATTTTATTTGATTGATAATCTTTTACGATGAAAGCTGGACATCAAAGTTATCCGTTGCAGCCTATAATGCGAAGAAAGGAGGAGGAGGAAACAGGCTGAAAGCAGAAGTTTTTGTGTACATTTAGCTAATTCATTTTAAGCGTTGGCATCTTAACCAGGGGTCCCCAAACTACGGCCCGCGGGCCGGATACGGCCCCCCAGCGTCCAAAATCCGGCCCGCGGGAAGTCCCAAGTTAAAAAAAAAAATAAATACCGTATTTTCCGCACCATAAGCCGCACCTAAAAACCAAAATTTTTCTCAAAAGCTGACAGTGCGGCTAATAACCCGGTGCGCCTTATATATGGATTCATATTAATATTTAGTTTCATAGAGTTTAGGTCTCGCAACTACGGTAAACAGCCGCCATATTTTTTCCCCGTAGAAGAGGAAGCGCTTCTTCTTCTACGGTAAGCAACCGCCCCCATAGAAGAGGAAGCGCTTCTTCTTCTACTGTAAGCAACCGACAAGGTGAGCACCCGCCCCCGTAGAAGAAGAAGCGCGCGGATATTACGTTTCATTTCATTTGTGTGTTTCTGTAAAGACCACAAAATGTCTCCTACTAAGAGACACGCGTACAAGGTTCCACTGACTTTTGATATTCATGTGAACCGCACTGTGGATACAACGGGAGCACGTATGGTGAATATTCGCACCACAGGGAATGAGAAGTCGTCCTTCACTGTGGTTCTAGCTCGCCATGCTAACGGCCAGAAACTTCCACCCACTGTGATATTCAAAAGGAAGACCTTGCCAAAAGAGAACTTTCCAGCCGGCGTCATCATAAAAGCTAACTCGAAGGGATGGATGGATGAAGAAAAGATGAGCGAAGAGACCGGGTGACTTTTTTCACGCAGCTCCGTCCCTGTTGTTCTATGACTGCATGCGCGTCCACATCACAGATGGTGTCAAAAAACAAGTGAAGCACACCGAAGAAGAATAATTCGAGGGATTTGTGGATGAGTAATAACTTCAGAAAGTGAGCTTTAAATGTTTACTTTGTGTGTTGTGTGACATTAACGTATGAGCAACGTGGAGTTATTGATGTTGCTATTGCTCTGCACTATTTTGAGTGTTACTATTTTTGTGATTGCACATTTGCACATTACATTTTGGGAGTGAACAGAGTTGTTAGAACGCTGGTTTGTAATATATTATTAAAGTTTGACTGACCTATCTGACTGTTTTTTTGACATTCCCCTTAGCGTAGCGTAGGTGCGGCTAATAACACGGGGCGGCTAATAGGTAAACAAAGTTTTGAAATATGCCATTCGTTGAAGGTGCGGCTTACAACACGGGGCGGCTTATGGTGCGGAAAATACGGTATATATATATATATATATATATATATATATATATATTTTTTTTTTTACATTGGTCCTTACTAGTCCATTTTCTACCGTCTCCTAGCCACTCAGGCAAATCATATTGTCTAAACATGCATCTTACCATCGATAACGTGACATGCAGCAAGTGCGCTCTTTAAGTCAATTAGTGCGCGAGGAATAGATATGTATGAATACACATATATATACCTGTATATACACATTTACATATATATATATATACACACACACACACACACACACACACACATACACACACACATTTACATATATATATATAGCGCGGCCCCCAGCCAAATTGTTTTACCCCAATGCGGCCCCAGAGTCAAAAAGTTTGGGGACCCCTGACCTTGACTTTTCTTATATGGGCTATAACAATAACAGGCTGTTGTTGCTGTTATTCCTATTCAGGGACCAGCGAGGGTAGTACGCATACGGTAACTGTAAGCTCAATTGGGTGAACTTCTGAAGTAAACAGATAGTAAATAAGCAACATCTGTAAAGCACAAAATTCAGAAATGCACGGTGGGTGAAATGATCTCGATGCAATTAGAACATATTTACCAAATATTTACAGAGAAAACAATAGATATTAATCATGGATATTAGCTTGCACACTTATAAACTAGCTTTCAGTGCTGCCTTCACACTGGTGAATGAATGATTAAGGAATGATAGGTGGTGGTCGGAGGGGCCTTAGGCGCAAACTGGCAGCCACACTTCCGTCAGTCTACCCCAGGGCAGCTGTGGCTATAAGAGTAGCTTACCACCACCAGGTGTGAATGAATGATGGGTTCTCACTTCTCTGTGTAGCGCTTTGAGTGTCTAGAAAAGCGCTATATAAATCTAAACCATTATTATGGACTTTGAGCAATAGATAAGTGTATAGTTATTATAACTATTACTGGAAAAGGTAGTAAGAGATTATACTGTACACATATTATGGGTTGCACTTATCTTTATATTATACTCATATATATTATATATACTTGTCATATATATTTTGATATTTACTGTAATTACGGTATATCATATATATAGTCATTATATTAACAGGGCACAGTGAACACTCAAAACAGTCAACATTTAAAATGTTGGTCTTGTAATTTAATTTAAATCATCATTATTAATACATCTACAGATATATTTCAAAGTTGTTCTGTGTGTGTGTTTACTTTTCTGACAGGTTAATGAAGTGGTAGCAGCAAACCCAATGTTACAATCCAACAACCCAAAGACATCCTCAGCTTCAACAGATGTCTGTGAATATATCAAAGCTGCCCCCATTGATCCTGCTGCCTGGCCACAACATTTGACTGACACACTAAGAACTAAATTACTTAGCCGAAGATCTTATGATGTAAATACTCAGACTTCACATTCCCTAAAAGACATGATGCAAGAAGTTTCCATCACCACTACTTCCACAAATATGTACATGTCAAATAAATAATTGCCAACTGTGTCATGCTGCATATAGACTTTTCTCTGAATCGAGGGGTACATTTTTCTCAAGGGGCAGCTGGGAGTAAATTGTCAGAAAAAGGAATTTTTTGCCAGTTATTTCTTATGCAGTATATTTGATTGCTGCTTATTTTTTAATCAGCCTTTGTGTGTTAAATAAAGAATCAACTTTGTGACCATGTGACCACACATGGTTTCATATCATTTGACAAGGTAAACTCGAACTAGGTTAAAATAAGTATTTAATATGATTAAAATTAAGAGTAAGATGACTAATTCAGAGTTACCACCTATTTGGGCTCTGGGCTCCTCTGTAGTGGAAAAGTTGGGCCCTTAGGTCAAAAGGGTTAAAAACCCCTAATGTAGACCAAAGGGAAAGGTGTTGAATGTTAATCAAAATCAGGTACCCTTCGATTATTTGTTTACCAAGTAGACACGAGGCACATTTCCTGCATCTCTCTCAATGTGTACTGTAGAAGAAAATGTTAGGTCTACCAAAGCAAATGTTCCATACCGAAAAACAGAAACATGCATCGGCAAACACAACTAAAGACAGTTAATACATTCATGTGCTCTCTTCAAAATCACAAACATCATTAAAGTCTCCAGATAATTACACTACACAAAATGATCTGATAATGACTTAATTAGTGCCTCCTTAATGACAACCCAAGTATTAAAGACAACTGAACACACACCAGTCCGAGATCCCCTTTAAGATGGATCATCATTGATCAAGGCGAAAACTCATGATTTAAATTGACGTCTTTATGAAGTCTAAATTAAATACATTAAACAAAAGAGAAAGCCAGAAAGTTGACAGGATCGCTGTAAGAACATACAACTAAATAGATGTGCTTTCATATTTTGACTTTTAAATGAGTGAGGAGTAGCGTAATCCATAATATGGCCTCTTGCTGTATGGCATCATACATTACGGCATCAATCTGTGCTAAGCTGTGGTGTCATTTTCTAACGTGCTATTTCTCTATTTGGTCCATCACACACACTCCAGCCCATGGCGATTTCTGATGAGCTTCAGAGCTGTAGAGGAGGAAGAATGAGGATGAGGAGGAGTGGATGGGGAAAGACGCAACCTCCTTTCCTCTTTACTTCTTTTAAAATCTTTCTTGGTAACTGCATTGAAGTAGAATTGACCTAGCCAAAAAAGGACCTTTACACATTTTGGTAATGTTTGTTTGGAAGTGTGGTAACAACATGTTTTGTTATATTTTTCATAGCATTACATTAAAGCGTAACTGAATAGTCCTGAATTTCTCTAAATTTTAAACTACTGCTGCATGAGATAATGTGAAATGTCAGCAAATCTCATGAGACCTCAGCTCAATAAAACCCCAAGGAATAACGGGATTTCTGTTGTTTTTTTGTGACTTTTTTTTTTCAAAAGGAAGACTAATTCTAAGGTATAACAAAAAATATTTAGACATACTGTATGTACTGTAGACCACGAGTTATGTCAAATAAGTGGACTCAATTTTCAAGTCAGTAAGACCAGCTCTGTGCCAACACTTTTGTCCATGAGTGTCCACCTGTGTTACTACTTATCACACTTAAAGGCCTACTGAAACCCACTACTACCGACCACGCAGTCTGAGTTTATATATCAATGATGAAATCTTAACATTGCAACACATGCCAATACGGCCGGGTTAACTTATAAAGTGCAATTTTAAATTTCCCGCTAAACTTCCGGTTGAAAACGTCTATGTATGATGACGTTTGCGCATGACGTCAATCGTTGAACCGGAAGTATTGGTACACCATTGAATCCAATACAAAAAGCTCTGTTTTCATCACAAAATTCCACAGTATTCTGGACATCTGTGTTGGTGAATCTTTTGCAATTTGTTTAATGAACAATGAAGACTTCAAAGAAGAAAGTTGTAGGTGGGATCGGTGTATTAGCGGCTGGCTGCAGCAACACAACCAGGAGGACTTTGACTTGGATAGCAGACGCGCTATCCGACGCTAGCCGCCGGCCGCACGGATGATCGGGTGAAGTCCTTCGTCGCGCCGTCGATCGCTGGAACGCAGGTGAGCACGGGTGTTGACGAGCAGATGAGGGCTGGCTGGCGTAGGTGGATAGCTAATGTTTTTAGCATAGCTCTGTGAGGTCCCGTTGCTAAGTTAGCTTCAATGGCGTCGTTAGCAACAGCATTGTTAAGCTCCGCCAGGCTGGAAAGCATTAACCGTGTATTTACAGGTCCATGGTTTAATAGTATTGTTGATTTTCTGTCTATCTTTCCAGTCAGGGGTTTATTTATTTTGTTTCTATCTGCAGTTAAGCCCGATGCTATCACGTTAGCTCCGTAGCTAAAGTGTTTCGCCGATGTATTATCGTGGAGATAAAAGTCACTGTGAATGTCCATTTCGCGTTCTCGACTCTCATTTTCAAGAGGATATAGTTTCCGAGGTGGTTTAAAATACAAATCTGTGATCCACAATAGAAAAAGGAGAGAGTGTGGAATCCAATGAGCCAGCTTGTACCTAAGTTACGGTCAGAGCGAAAAAAGATATGTCTTGCACTGCACTCTAGTCCTTCACTCTCACGTTCGTCATCCACAAATCTTTCATCCTGGCCCAAATTAATGGGGTAATCATCGCTTTCTCAGTCCTAATCGCTATCGCAGCATTGTAAACAATGGGGAAATGTGAGGAGCCTTTCAACCTGTGACGTCACGCTACTTCCGGTACATGCAAGGCTTTTTTTATCAGCGACCAAAAGTTGCGAACTTTATCGTCGATGTTCTCTACTAAATCCTTTCAGCAAAAATATAGCAATATCGCGAAATGATCAAGTATGACACATAGAATGGATCTGCTATCCCCGTTTAAATTTAAAAAAATAATTTCAGTAGGCCTTTAAAAGTGCAGTTTGCAGTGGATAGTGGGTGCTTACTTCCAAACAAGCTGCATTCATTGTAACCCGCATTCCAAGTACAGTTAGTTATCTGCGATTACTCAACAATTTGTTGATTTCATGGGAAATAACTTCCAGATTCATTTTCATGAGCAAAACATATATAGACAGCTTACTATTGAAATTGTGGTCATCTAGACTCTATGGGGTCCTTTAATTTCATTTTTGACTTAAATGATAATAGGATATTACTCTAAAAATGTTAATACAGTTAATTACACTTTTTATAATAATAATAACAATAATGGATTAGATTTTATATCGCGCTTTTCTATTGTTAGATACTCAAAGCGCTCACAGAGAAGTGGGAACCCATCATTCATTCACACCTCGTGGTGGTAAGCTACATTTGTAGCCACAGCTGCCCTGGGGTAGACTGACTGAAGCGAGGCTGCCAGTTTACGCCTACAGCCCCTCCGACCACCACCTATCATTCATTCATCATTCATTCCCCAGTGTGAGCGGCACCGGGGGCAAGGGTGAAGTGTCCTGCCCAAGGACACAACGGCAGCGATTTGAATGTCAAGAGGCGGGGAGCGAACCTGCAACCCTCAGGTTTCTGGCACGGCTGCTCTACCCACTACGCCATACCGCCCCCGTCAGCGGTACGGCGGTTCGTTTGGTTTTATGGTGACAGTACGACTGTTTTTACTTCCGTTATTTCCATCCAGCCATCCATCTTCCTCCGCTTATGGGGGGGTCAGGTCGGGGCAGCAGCCGAAGCAGAAAAGCCCAGATTTCCCTTTCCACGGCTACTTTGTCAAGCTCCTACCGGCGGACCTCAAGGCAATCCCAGGTCGGCAGTGAGCCATGGTCACATGGCCCGATGAGGTGCCTGAGCCAACTCATCTGGCTCCTCTCGATGTGGAAGAGCAGCAGCTTTACTTCCGAGAGACAGAGCTCCTCTCCTTATCTCTAAGGGAGAGACCCGCCACCATATAGAGGAAATTAATTTTGACTGCTTGTACCCGTGATCTTGTTCTTTTGGTCACTACCCAAAGCTCAGCGTAGGACTATAGATTAACCGGTAAATTGAGAGTTTTTACATTCTGACTCAGTCCCCTCTTCACCACGACGGACCGATGCAGAGTCCACATCACTGCAGAAGCTGCACTGATCCGCCTGTGTCACGAACCATTCATTCTCTATGGCAGGGGTGTCAAACGTACAGCCTACAGGCCGTATCAGGCCTGCAAACAGGTTTAATCAGGTCCACGGCCTGTAAAATGAATTTGCTTAGTATAAAAATGAGTTGCAATCTTTCTTTCTTTGCAATCTGCTGTTCTAAATGTGTCCGCTGGATGTCGCAATAGCAATTCCAGTAACACACGACACACATCACACTGTTTAAAGATGATGGGTCAGCTGACTTTAAGCGCCCTCTGGATTGGCTGCCACTTGTTATGGCGCGGGCACAGTCAGCCGTTCTTTCCTTAGCACGCGCTGCAGGACACGCCCATACATGCTCTGCTTCTGCTGCCACGCGCCTGCACAGCTGTCTGCAATCAGCAATCAACACACCTGCTGCTGATGACACCACTCCCCATAAAAGCCAGCGTGTCCAGAGATCCAAAGCTGGAACATAGTTTCTGCTTGCAGTAAGCTTCACTTCTCTGGCTCCTCACCTTGTTTGTGTCTTTTCGCCATAGTACTCATTTGTCGCTTCCCTTTTTTCCCTAGAATTCCCTCCGTCGCCTTGGAAGTGAGCTGTGCGCCTCACTTCCCTGGACCTTCTCTGGATTCTGACTGGCTCCCTCGATCCTCGATCCCCACTTTGGACACGGACCTCTTGACGCCTCTCTCAGCCCCACGGACCTCCCGCTTGTATCACAGATTCTCCTACCTGCCTTGCCCAGCTGGAGTTGTCGCCTTCTCACTCAACACGCACTTACAACAACCACTGGTAATATTCATTGTAACGCTTCACATAGTCCTGCACCATATAGAGTAGCATAACACTCCACCGCATCATCAAGCTCACAATAAAGCTGTTGAGCTTTACCCTGTTGCTGTGTCGTCTCCTTCCCCCGCCGTACATAACAGTACGTTCCAGCCATGTCGGAACCAAACGGCACAAGCAGACCCAAGTCCGCGTCCCTTTCCCGATCCCCCACGGCTCCTGACCTCTCCACCATGCACGCTGTGCTCCAGGAACACCAGTCTCGTTTTTCGAACCTGGAGAACAAGCTTGATGTCGCCTTCGCTAGCCTGCTGACTAGACTGGACAACCTTAGTCCAAGCCTTGCTCCTCCGCCTGTGCCGAGTTCCAGTGCTCCGGCAGCCACCACCTCCTGGAGCCTCTCCTACGCCCGGGAACCCAAGATAGCCAGCCCCAGACCCTTTGAGGGGGATTTTGAACTTTGTCAGGGTTTTTTGGTTCAGTGTGAACTATTTTTTACCTACCTACCTGTCCCCGGCCGTCCCTGGTCCCACATCGCGTTGGACTTCGTGACGGGATTCCCCGTGTCCTGAGGTAACACAACTATCCTTACCATTGTCGATCGATTCTCGAAGGCTGCACATTTTGTTCCTCTCCCCAAGCTTCCCTCCTTCTCCGAAACTGCTGACCTCCTCGCACTGCACATTGTCAAGCAACATGGTATCCCGGTGGATATCGTTTCTGATCGTGGTCCCCAGTTCACTTCCCGGGTGTGGCAGTCTTTTTGCAAGGGGATTGGGGCTACGGTCAGTCTCACCTCAGGGTATCATCCCCAGAGCAACGGGCAAGCGGAGAGGGCCAACAAATGCGTGGAGACCATGTTGCGTTGTGTTGCCGCTCATCAGCCCGCCTCCTGGAGCAAGTACTTGCCTTGAGTCGAGTACACTTATAACTCTATGAAGAGCTCGGCCACCGGCATATCTCCTTTTGAATGTTCCCTGGGCTATCAACCTCCTATGTTCTCCCAACAGGAGGTCGAAGCAGAAGTTCTGTCCACCAAAGCCCACATCAAACGCTGCCATAAGATTTGGAGAACCGCCCGTGATGTACTCTTGAGAGCCTCCGAAAGGATGCGCTACAGTGCAAACAGGCGCTGCATCCCGGCACCATCATATCAACCTGGACAACAGGTGATGTTACGTGCCAAGGACCTCCATCTCCAGGTACCCTCCCGGAAATTGGCACCTCGCTATGTTGGGCCATATTATCTGGAGACCATTGTCAATCCTGCCTCCATAAGACGGTCTCTCCCGCCTTCTATAAAGAAGCACCCTGTGTTCCATGTTTCACAGCTCAAACCAGTAGCAGAAAGCCCCTTTTCACCCCCTGCCCCTTAAAGTGCAATGGCTTGGTAAATACACTGAGACAAAGTCTAGGTTCATTGTGTTCTTCATGGTGTTTTTGAAAATGCACCAATTTCTTCCTCAGATTTTTCAACTAACAACGTGTTTTGCCAAGATGTAATATGTACATTTTCAGAATGTGCTTGTTCTATTTTTGGCTGAAGTAAGACAAAGAAAACGATTTTGAAGTTGTCTTTATTTTTTAAATTATTATGCCATGTTTTCACCAGTCCGGCCCGCATGGGAATACATTTTCTTCCATGCGTCCCCTGAGCTACATTGAGTTTGACACCCGCTCTATGGGAAACATGGATTCAAGATCTGTATGAATCTGAGGTTTACTGGTGTCTTGGAATGGTGTTGCAATGTGGTCACCTCTCAGGGATCAGTGTATTAGTGTCCTGAGTGTTTTTTTTCTTCCTAAAATTGAAGATTAGAAAACTGGCTGAATATATTAATTTGTAAATGCAAAAATTTTGTTTTTTCTCCGGCTTTAGAAGTGATTTGTTTCTTCATTTTAGATGTAAAAACTCATGTTTGTTTTTGCCTAACTATATTAAAGTGGAAAGTGTATTTACCCTACCCACTTTCTCCTATTCTATCCACAGTGTTACCTCCTGATTAATTTCCAACTCAACTGCTTGGCTTGTAATGTTATTAGCAAAATATTTCAATAGACTATGAAGCCATTTCGTCAAACTGCTCGTCAAACACCATATTCCAAATCTCATTTTGTTTCTATTATCATTTTAATACTGGGGTGTGATGGCTGCAGACAAGGCAGTGAGGAGTATTAGAGAATTGTTATTCCAAAGATAAATGGAGTCATCAATCAAAATTAATAAGACCACTAGGTTGGGAGTGATCTAGTCATGCATGCCTGCCTACACACACACACACACACACACACACACACACACACACACACACACACACACACACACACACACACACACACACACACACACACACACACACACACACACACACACACGCACACACACACTTACATCTAGCCAAGGTCAATGGTGGTAGATGGGGAAAGGCGGAGAAGGAGGGGTGACTGCTGGATCGGTTTGAACTAAACAAAAAAAGCTCAGCTTAATCGCTCATCTTGTGGCACTTTAAGTCAGCGCCAACACTGTCCGGTCTGCACATCTATCACCACACTGTACAATAACGCAGCAAACTCATAAAAAACTTGTCACTCTACCTTCATAAATAATTTGAACCCTAACTTTGATTGCAAATTGAGTAACACTGTCACCGGTGTCTCCTCCGCCAAACTGACATGCTCTGCAATTATTTGTGAAAAATAAGGACGGCGAGTGTACAGGATGGGGGTGGGGGGGATGTAAATAAGGCTGCAAAATCAAAGCATTTTAATCAATGTGAGCTAAATGAAAAGAACGATAATGTCAAATGATCAAGGTGCATAAATGAAGATTAGAATAAATGCGCTCTGCCAAAGAAGAGCGTGTTGTGATTAAATAATACAAATTGTCATTCCATGGCTATGCTCTGTTTATTGACAACTTGAAAGAGGCAGCGTGACACCCTTGACCAGCTCTCATGAGCCACACTTAGACACGCAACAACAGCACCATTCATTAGCCTGTGACCAGTTATAATACTTCACTTTCAATACGCAAGAGGATAAAAGCAAAAATGGTTGCCCCACATATTGAGGATGTAAATGTGATCAACTATCAAAACAATCAATATTTGACATAAGGTTTTTGGCCCAGTGATGACACACAAATCACACTGGTAATATTACCAAATTTAACATTAGACAATTGTATGTTTGCTTTAGCAAAATGTCTGAATGTTTTTTTCAGAGTGTAGAGATAAATGCATGCAAATTAACAGGTGGTACCAAATGAGTTTTTGGTCTTGTCACTGCAATTAGCAGTGACTTGGAGCTTAGGCAGGGACCCACTTGAAGAAGTTTTACTACTTTCTTTGTCTATGAATGTTCTCACTCATCCAGGTCATTGTCATCTCAGGGCATTCAATCGATCGCAACTGGACTGTTTTGTTTATCTTATAAGACGTTTCGCCTCTCATCCGAGTAGGCTTCATCAGTTTGTGCTTTTAGACTTAGGCCCTGTCTACATTAAGCCGGATAACTCCTTAAACAAATAATTATTTAGCCTAAACCCCGTGTCAGTCACACTAACCCATCGTTTAAGGTTCCCCTCCTTGGATATTTTTTTTTTACACGGGTAAATGCGGCGTTTATTTCTTGAATCTCCGGCTCTTAGCCCTCTATGGACTCATTGATCGTTTATAAACGGAGTTGGAAAAGGAAGTGACGTCAGAAAGAACGCGCTACAACCGGCTTCACAACAGCCGGTTTCCACTCAGAGGTAACCACTAGAAAGATGGAGGCAAATCATCCGGACATGCCTGTGTTTGTCTTTCTTCTACATGTACAGGTACTTGTAGAAATGACACATGAATACCATTAAGAGAAGGAAACGCAGGATTGCAGCTATTTCGGATACAACACATCTCAGACGGCAACATAACAATGTTGAACGACGGTTTTGGATAAGGCCTGGAAGAACGGCAGTCTGGTGAAACATGTTTGTCAACGAGTGCGTAGTGCCAGAGGGAGAGAGAATTTTTGAATGTCCAGGTCAGCTGTGATTCTACTTATCGAAAAACTTTGTCCATTTGTCGAAAGAAAGACGACGAGAATGCGGACTCCCGTGGATGTGATAAAAAAGGTAGTGTGTACTTTGTATTACCTGGCTGACAAGGGAAGACTTTGGAAAAGAGTGAATACATTTGGACTGGCAAAGCAGACCGTATCAGTTATTGGCCGCTATGTATGTAGAGCGATTACTCAACGTCTAGTTTTGTACTCCATAACTACTGTGAAGCCGTGAAGGAGCCGCTAAACGAACGGTCAGTGGTTGTGGCCGTCGAGTACGACCACCAATGTCAGTCTCCAAGGACAGGCAGGATTGCAAGAATGGACAATGAAGGTGAAGGCAAAAGAGTGAGGAGTGTCCTGACCAGATATCTAGATCCCTAGATTGATTGTTGTAAAATGTTCTTTATCACATTGTTTACTTTCACACGTACATTAAAGATTTGACTCATTTATGATGGCTCAGGTGTGATTCACTAAAATAGGGCTAGTCTAGCAGCTGCTGATGGTGAGGCAAGCACGGTTTACTGTTAAAAGAAATGCGGCAATAGGCTACATTGAAATATTTCACATACCAGACTGCCGGGTAAGATGCACTTCCAGGTCAGAGGTGACTATGACGTAATATATGCACGTCTGCCATTTTCCGCAAATGCGTACAAGGTCGCATTGCGCCGGCGGACGCAGGGGGGAGGTCTTAAATAATGGCATTGTGTATGTGTGTGTGGACAGGGATAAGGTTAGGTGGGTTATATCCTGTGTAACCTTAGCCGGCTTAGAGTAGAGGTAGCCTTACATCGGTCAGATATAGTCCAGCGGCTGGTGCCAAAACCTTAAATATTTATACTCCAAAACCAGGAGGGTGTGCCTAGCCAAGGATTGTTTCGCCCTATCACAGTGAAAAAAACAACTGTTTAGATGCAAACAAGCAATCCTATCTGTCAAAGCCAACAACAGTCGTTGAGGTGTAAATTAACCTCATTAATTGAGGTATTGTGTGGCAGAGTAATCGCTGTGGATTCTGGTCACCTTTGTAGTATAAATATTTGGGGTTTTGGCACCAGCCGAAAGACTAGATCTGACCAATCCAAGTCCATGAGCATGAACCGATGAAACCTATTCGGATGAGTGGGGATACGTCTTCTAGAACAAACCAAACAGTCCAGTTGCGATAGATTGAATACTACTTTCTTTGATTGTCAGTGTGGCGATGCCCTGTGTCATCTGTTGGTGTGATCACACGATGCAGAGAACTATAGTCAAAGTGCAAGCAGGAGGAGGTCCCTTTATGAGACTGAACAAAATATAAACAAAACACTTTTGTTTATGCTCCCATTTTTTCATGAATTGAACTCAAAGATCTAAAACGTTTACTATATACACAAATTGACCTATTCCTCTCAAATATTGTTCAGAAATCTGTCTAAATCTGTGTTAGTGAGCTTTTTTTTTTGCCAAGATAATACATCCCACTTCACAGGTGTGGCATATCAAGATGCTGATTAAACAGCATGATTATTGCACAGGTGTGTCTTGGGCTGCCCACGATAAAAGGCCACTCTGAAATGTCCGGTTTTGCTTTATTGGTGGTCGGGGGGGGGGTGTCAGAAAAGCAGTCAGTATCTGGTACGACCACCATTTGCCTCACGCAGTGCAACACAGCTCAGGTTGTTGATTGATCAGGTTGTTGATTGCAGCCTGTGGAATGTTGGTCCACTCTTCAATGGTTGTGCAAAGTTACTGGATATTGGCAGGAACTGGAACACGCTGTTGTATACACCGATTCTCCAAAATATGCTGCTGCTGTTATGTGCAGTGGTGTAGAACTGAAAGGTGTAGAATTGGGGATAATATGTGGACCCTTTCAATTTAGAATCCTTCAATGTGATGAGATGTATGCATGTTTGTCCACTGTGGAGCCACAAGAAAAAAATGTACAGGACAATAGAATATTTTAACAGTTCACCTCACTTTCCTCTAATTATCCATTATCTTTAAAATTGGTGTGCAATTTTTCAGGTTTTCTGGCAAAATTGTTAGCCTCTATACAGAGATGACACATCAATGCCCACAATGTCACCCCAGGCATGTGAACATAATGTATACCCTCACCTGTATTCTTTCCACCTGCCTATAGTATCCAGGAGCCGTACTTATCAAGCTTCTTAGAGTGCCATTTTACACTTAAGTCCTGAGAATTTGCGAAATTTAGTCCTACTCTCAAACTTAAGAATAAAAGCTTTTTATCAACTTTCTTAAGTCTAAGAATCACTCCTACTCTCCACGATATTTAAGAGACCTTCAGAGGTGTCTTAAGTGGTTAGGAGTTGCCAGTAGGGGATGGCACTGAGGCGAGAGAGACGTGCGCGAACATCCTTAAGGATGTCCTGGATTTGTTTGATGACGAGCAGCTGATCAAACGGTATCGTTAACAGAGCGGGTATTATTTTTGTCACAGATTTAATCATTTTCGATTCCTTGTTGATTTCTGCATGTGGCTGCAGTGGGCTAGTATATATAGAGCCACCCACACCAGTTTCAAATTAGTTGCCTAATTAATGAATTGGAAAGAAAATGTATGAGAGTAGCGTATGTGTGTGGCCGTGAGGTGAGTGACGTCAGTGAGTGTGTGGGCGAGAGAAGGGAGGGAGCGGTAGCGTGATTGCCGGCGGGGACTAGTTTGTTTTGTATTATTTTGTAGTTTATTGTCAAAATATACACTCCCATTGTCCACCTAAATATTTCTAAGATATTTATTTATTCTTAGACAAGGGATTCCCTTCCGTGATTGGTCATTTCTATGGACACAGAAATGACGTCACCTAAAATTCCGTTTACGGCACATAGTAATGTCGTAATTCAGCTCTGAGTGTGACACTTAAGATTTAGTCCTACACTTCGCTGAAAGTGTGAGTAAGACGCTTGATAACTAACTTTTAAGTGCAGCTTTCAGCGAAGAATTTATTTACTCTTAAGTCAACTCTTAGCAGACTTCTTAGGAGTAATTCTAAGAAGCTTGATAAGTACGGCCCCAGATCTCTTCAACTATTTCCTTCCTCACTGGGCCATCATCTGGTAAGTTTAAATTAAAAAAAACTTTCTGTACGGTAAGCAATTACTAAGAAGCCTACCTTCCACCCTGCCTGCATTATTGCTTTTGTATAGGGAGAGAGTGTGGATGACCGCTTTCTTCAGGATGTGCCATTTTGTGGGCGGTCTTATTTACTTCGACAGCGTCTTCTCTCCGTCATTTCTGTTATAGCGGTGTAGCGTGCAAGGGCGGGAGTCAAAGAAGTGTCAAAAGATGGAGCTAACTGTTTTTATGACATTCAGATTTTACTACCCCTCAGCAAATGTAAAATTCGCAAATTCTGATTTCAGTTAGTTCTTCCATGAATAAATAAACACATGAATAATTGAAAGAAGCAACATAAATAAATAACATCACAAACATTTTCACTGGTACTTCTGTATATAGCGGCACCTGCATATTAATGATTAAAAAAACAGTGTGTAGCACTTTGAGACGCATTATTCACCCCGCTGCTTTAAAATAAATTAAATATATTAAAACTAAAATTTCTCTCAGATATACAACATTCTCAGCCATGACATGACAAGTCGGTTGAATTTATGACACACAAGGACAGTTTGGGAAGCAAGTGATTGACCAGTCAGATGGAAGAGGAACAAGAATCAAACAGCAACAAGATCTTTGCAGAACTCAAAGATAAATACACATTTTGCGATATTTGCACAGAACATTGAGAAAAACATGTTTTATTACAGTACTACCTCAACTTAAGAGTGCCCCAACTTAAGAGTGTTTTAAGATAAGATGTCTTTCTGCTAAGTGTTTTGCTCAAAGTTGCAAGCAAACATTTACGTTACAAAGTTAAAGTTAAAGTACCAATGATTGTCACACACACACTAGGTGTGGTGAAATTAACCTCTGCATTTGACCCATCCCCTTGTTCACCCCCTGGGAGGTGAAGGGAGCATTGAGCAGCAGCGGTGGCAGAGCCCGGGAATCATTTCAGTGATTTAACCACCAATTCCAACCCTTGATGCTGAGTGCCAAGCAGGGAGGTAATGGGTCCCATTTTTATAGTCTTTGGTATGACTCGGCCTGGGTTTCAACTCACAACCTACTGATCTCAGGGCGGACAGTCTAACCACTAGGCCACTGAGCATCCCCACCATTATTAGTTGATGTATAGCAAATGTCACAGTGAGCCTTGTACGATCTGCTCTAAACATCTGGTCTTACTAGCTAGTATTAGCTTGTAGCTAGAGATGGACATACCTTTTTGTTTTCTAACTATGGGAAGGAATAAAATGAGTGTGAAGGACAGTGTTGAGAAGAAGTGGATGATTGTTATTGAAGTAAAGAAAGAAATCATCAAAACATAACAAACTTGCTTGTCTGCACCATACTGAAGCAGAATAAGTCTAACTAACTAACTAACTATATTAACTATATTAACGGCATATATTTAACCACGAATATAGGAAAAAGCTGCTGATGTTGTGTTTGATGGAGAAGCAGCTGTAAGGAGATACCATGGAAGTTTATTCGCCAAGGTAAATGCTGTACATTATTACTACTTCACTTCATTAAACTGCTGTAGTTGTTTGTAGTACTTTCTATTGTATTATTTGTATACAATATTTCTTACCTTGGGGGGAAGCACCAATTCAATGTATTTTAATCAGTTTCAATGGAAAACAATGATTTAAGACAAGTGTTTTGATTTGAGAGCTCGGACACAGAGCCATTTAAGCTCATAAATTGAGGTACTACTGTATAATTAAAAAAATAAATAAATAATACAGTAGTCCCCCAAAATGAGTCACAATTGAAAGAGTCGTTGCTACGGTGATATATTAGCCAAGACTTAACTTGGATTATACATGTAATAAATACGTTTGTACATAGCACATGTGGCATGGATATGACAACAAATGGATTAAAAACAATTTCACACTAATATGAGGATAAAATCGTCTCATCAAATAATCATCTCCATTTTCAACTCATAATAATGAAGAAAGGGTTTCCTGTATTAATGTGCTATTCTCCCAAAAGAAGGTGGTAGAGATGGCGCCCATATTGAATGAGGAATGAAAGACTGATTACAGAGATGATATTAGAATAAAAAAAGAGCACATCAACAAACAGAGGAAGAAGTTAACCTTTGTCCTCTGTTGGGCTTCTTATACACAAAGCTCATTATGGGATACCGTTAACATGCTTCCTAAGCACAAAATGTTAATTAAAAACACAAGGCGCGCATGCATTTTAACGCCTTTGAATGCCATGGACAGAAAAAAACTAATTTCCTCTGTGCTTTTGTTGATTGCGGTCTAATGCGGTGCTGAACTTAATTAGAACCCTTTCATGTGATGTGATGAGGGGGGTGACCGCATGGCACCGCGCCACCTGCTCCCCCCTCCTCTTCACAGCAAGTGTAATCACCGTCATTGCTGCTCAACAGTTTGACAGTTCAGGGTGAGAGTTTTGTGCCGCTTTTTTATCACTCACTATATCCCGTTTGTGTGGGCCACCAGAGTCTGGTTCTGTCCAACTATGAATGACATGGCTGTGGAATGTTCCTAACCCCCACCTGCAGGCCCATTTTTGGACCAGCTTTATGAAGCTGGTTTCTTGAAAGTCCAGTAAGGTGAGAGAATTAGGACACCCCATGCAGTAAATGGCTCAAAATGCTTTTAAAGACATGTTACGTAACACAGATATCGTCAAGTGTTAGACAGATGGTCAATGGCTTGTGTTTATGTTGATTTTGAATATGGAAACAAGATTACACAACAATACAGCACATACTTGTATGTACAGTGTCAAACAAAGTCCCAAAAAGTAGTAGGATGAAACACAGATTTTTTAATTCTATCCTTTCTCCCTTGGTCGCATATAATATAAATAATATAATAATAATAAAATAATATTATTAAAATCCCCTGAGGAGCAGGGAAACCTGCTAAACAGGCTTGTAGGGATGAAATAGCCTCTGTGTTTTTTTCTGACATAACGTATATTCCGTTTATATATATAAATATATATATATAAATATACATATAAGATTCTTCTTTGTACTTTGTAAACACTTTAAGTTTTTAATTGTTTTAACTGGATCATAGTGATAAATTGCATGAGTTTTGTACCTAATCCATTGTATAATTTAACTCCACATAATTTTATACTGAACATTCTAAGTATTGAACGCGCATATAAATGTTTTAGATAAAATGTTTCCCTAAGGTTATATTTCTCCTCCTTTGTTGAGAAGAGTTGTAGTACATTGTTAGGTATAAGATTACGCTTTGCTTTATACTGTAAATTCCGGACTATAAGCCGCTACTTTTTTCCTATGCTTTGAAGCCTGCGACTTATAAAACGGTGCGGCTATTTCATGGATTTTTTGGTAATGGCCATAACTCAAATAGTTTTCATAGAACACTGAGCAAATACAATGAACGAGTGTGGTATTGTTTGTGCTATGGCTTCATCTTTTGGATGAGTTTGCTCACTGCAATTGCTGTGGGGTAAACGTCTACAGCATTGCCTGCTGTTTTAAGCTTTAAACTGAAAGTACAAATGTCGTTCCGCGTTCTAGTCCTCCATTGTGTTTCTACTCGTATAGATTCTTCATTTATCACTCCAGCAAACGGTTGTATGTTTACAATATAACTACAACTATTCATATTTACTAAACCGTCCCATGTGTGATGTCTGTAGAAGTGTTTTCATGCATATTTGTACGTGCTATCGCAATGTAATCAAGCAAGCATTGTTAGCATATGCTAATACATTGTGTCTGTGTTTCAGATTCACAAATTCCTCAGTAAATTCACCACAACGTCATCGTTTAGTTATTGATTCTGTTTATATGAATGGAGAGTTAGCTTCTGCAGCTAGTGGGTCCATGATGATGACTTCTGTTTTGTTTTATCAGCTGTTTTACTGCCGTGTTACAGGCACCTTTTGGAAACAATAAAGGTATGTAAATTAACATTTACGGAATATTTCTGTATAAATAACTCATTTTACAGCGTATACTGTATATCTGCGGCGGTGCAGCCAATATATAGAAAACATGTTTTATTTTCTAAAATTTAGTGGATGCGGCTTATATACCGGTGCATTCTATATGTAAATTATTTTAGCTGTTTATAGTTGTACCGGATCATTGAGTTTCAGTATTTTTAATTAACCAATAAAGGCTTTGTTATATTTTAGGTTAGTGAAGTGAATGATATTTATATAGCGCTTTTCTCTAGTGACTCAAAGCGCTTTACATAGTGAAACCCATTATCTAAGTTACATTTTTAAACCAGTGTGGGTGGCACTGGGAGCAAGTGGGTGAAGTGTCTTGCCCAAGAACACACCAGCTGTGACTCGGATGGCAGAGGCGGGGAATCGAACCTAGAACCCTCAGGTTGCTGGCACGGCCGCTCTACCAACGCAGCTGCGCTGCTTAACTGACCTTTTCTTAAGGCAGTTGGTGACTGAAGTGTACTTTTAAAATTATTATTCAAAAATATTTCCCCCAGATTTCCACGCAACTTCGATATGCAGGCATAATAGTTGGTCACTTAGTCTCTGCCCCTGCAGACGTTTTTCTTGATGGCAACCACACTTGCTCTAGTGTTACACAACTGTGCTTGTCATTCAAACCCCTACCGAATATTGTGGTGATTCAATTAACACCCTAAAGTTACAGTTAGGGTTTTTACAGCATGTTGAGCTTTGTGAGAAATTTCAAGTCAATGCAACTTAATGGGTCAAATTTTTAACAGTGTCACCATGTCGTATTTGTCCGAAAAATGACTACACATGCAACACCGAAGGCAAATGTTCAGTAGTAGAAGTGTTAGCTTACATAAATAGTAAAGATCCAGTCATGTGGGGGGGAAAAACACTTACCACAATTTGGTTTACTTCTGTAAAATATATATGTTTTCTATTCCTTTTGTCCAAAATGTCAGTACCAATTGTTGGTAACTGCATTTTCACTTATCAGTCTACAGGTAATGGTCACCTCATTTAGGTGGAAATACATTGTAACAATTGACCATGCGTTGAAGATGAGAAATGATTCAATGTTGTTGAAAGTGAGAATGTTGCACTCAGGAATATTACAATGTTGCACTGTACTATACGAAGCTTGGGCATTTATTGCTAAAGTCAACTGAACTGAAATCTTGTTCAACCAACCTTAAAAAGACAGAACAAACCATCTAGTGCAGTGAGTCTCAAACGCAGTGGTGTGCTGTCAGGGCCAGCAAGGCCTTCTCTGCTGGCCTAATGTAACCAAAAATCATGATCATAATTAAAGATAAAATTATTTTTTGAATTTACTTTCCCTAAATATTTAAAAGTATTCATATTCTCTTCATGTCATATTATGCTCCTTCCAGTGCTGTTGTTTTTGGTTTTAGTTTGTATACAATGAGAATTCAGCTAGCTTATGTTGCCATGCTGTACCAAATCTGCCAGACGCCTTCAGAATCAACAATGCGGGCGTCTGTGCACTGTAAGGGATCTGTGATATACAGTTGATAGACAATTGCGATAGCCAATCAGATCACGAGTTGTTGTCAGTAAGGCCTTCTAGCTGGCCTCACGTTGGACGTGACATTTACATGTCCTGTGATTGGATACTCACTGGGACCGTTAGCGGATGCATTTGAGAACACAGAGTTGAGAGACAGTTGCGATAGCCAATCAGATCACAAGTTGTTGACAGTAGCTGTTCTGTTACAACTAAAAGCTGTAAACTCTTGTTGTTAAAGTGTGTCATGCTTGTCATTTAATTAACATTGTTACATGTGTATTTGTTGCCATCATGTGGTCAGGGCAGTTAATATATATTTGATAAGTGTGTACTTTACATCAAACTTTATTGACCACTATAAAACTGGGTGACATTGTTATCACCAGGAAAGATGAGGTCACCTACCTAGGTTCCATTCTAGCGGCTAATCTTTCTTGTGATAAAATGGCAACCAAGGTAATCAAAAAGGTCAACCAACGAACGAGATTTCTCTATAGAATCTCTTCTGGTCAACAAAAGAACCATGAAGATTCCTGCGGGAACTCTCGTTCAACCCTTTTTCGATTACGCATGCACCTCCTGGTACCCTAGCACCTCCAAAACCCTCAGATCTAGACTCCAAACATCCCAGAACAAGCTAGTCAGGTTACTTTTAGACCTCCACCCCAGATCACACCTCACCCCAACCCACTTTGGAGAAGTGGGCTGGCTCAGGGTGGAGGACGGAGTAAAACAACTTGCACTGAGCCTAGTCTATAAAATCCGCTACACCTTCCTGATACCGAAGTACATGTCAAACTACTTCCTTAACGTAAATGACCGCCATAACCACAACACCAGAGGGAGCTCCACTAACCACGTTAAACCCAGATTCCGATCTAACAAAGGTCTTAACTCATTCTCTTTCTATGCCACATCAATGTGGAATGCACTCCCAACAGGTGTAAAAGAAAGTGCATCTCTATCCTCCTTCAAAACCGCACCAAAACAACACCTCCAGGCAACTTCAACCCTAAACTAACACCCTCCCTTCCACATCATACCTCTTCGGATTGTAAATAATCAAATGTAAATAATCAAATGTAGACACTTTTTCTTATACTTTCTGATCTCTCTCTCTATGTCCACTACTTGCTGTACATATCCTACCAAGTCAGTCCTACACTGTTCCAATGTCCATTTCCCTGATGATGCAATTGTTGATGACTGAAGTGTTGATACCAACCAATCCTAACCCCCCCAACCACCCCCCCTCCATATCCCACACCCCGGATTGTAAATAATGTAAATAATTCATTGTATATACTCTGATGATTATCTTGTGTGAAGACTGTATTAGGAAAATAGTATATATCTGTAAGGAAGAGTTCTATGCCTCCCTGCACTCCGCCATCAGCAAAACACCACTCACTGACAAGCTCATCCTTCTAGGGGATTTTAACGCAAGAGTGGGCTCGGACAGTGTACTGTGGAGGGAAGTGATGGGTCGGCATGGTGTTGGTAAGCTCAACAACAATGGTCTCCGTCTTCTCACTCTATGTTCTGAGCATCAACTGGTCATCACAAACACCTTGTTCCAACTGAAGAACAAGTACAAAACATCCTGGCAACACCCTCGCTCTAAACACTGGCATCTCCTAGATTACACCATCACCCGCCACGCGGACAGGAAGGAGGTGCGCATCACTAGGGCCATGTGTGGAGCTGACTGTTGGACTGACCACCGCCTGATCAGAACAAAGATTGACTTAGAAATACGTCCTCAACAGAGAAAAACACCACCTTCCAAGAGGCTCAACTGCGATGCACTGAAGTCCACGCACTCCGTCAACCAGCTCAGGAAAAAGGTAGCAGATCAGCTGTTCAAGATTCCTGAAGTACCACCAGATCTGGACACTGGACCTACCTGGAGCACCCTACGCACTGCCCTCCACCAGGCGGCCGTGGAGTCTATAGGGTACACCAGAAGGCGACATCAAGACTGGTTTGACAATAGTGCGCCAGGAATCTATGACCTGCTTCAGGCAAAACACAAGGCCCTTGCAGCTCACCTATCAAACCCTCAATCCACCGTCCTGAAGGCTCAGTTCATCCGTCTCAGAAGTGAAACCCAGCGCACCCTCAGAGCCATGGAGAACGACTGGTGGACCCAGAAGGCCCGCGAAATACCACATCACGCAGACACCAACAACTCTCATGCCTTCTACGACTCCATCAAGTCCATCTATGGCCCACAGAGGAAGAACATCACCCCAGTTAGATCAGCTGACGGCACCACTCTCTACAAGGACAAACAACAGATCCTGGACAGATGGGCTGAGCACTTCAGGGTACTGTTGAACACCACAAACCCTGTACAGACAGACATACTCTCTGACCTCCAATGCCTGCCCTCTGTAGACTCACTGGACTCCTCTCCCAGCTTCTCAGAAGTACTCAAGGCCATCAAGGGTCTAAAAAACAACAAGAGCCCAGGCTTGACGAGATCCCGGGAGAAACTTGAAGCACGGTGGATATCTTCTGCCCCGCAGAATGCACCAGCTGATCACTGCCATCTGGTCGTCTGAAGTCATCCCGCAAGATTGGAAGGATGCTAACATCATAACGATCTATAAATGCAAAGGTGACAAAGCAGACTGCGGCAACAGCAGAGGTATCTCCCTACTATCCGCAGCTGGGAAGGTGCTAGCAAGGATCATGTTACATCGTGTAGCAACTCATGTAACCGAAAACATCCTGCCCGAATCTCAATGCGGCTTTAGACGTGATCGGAGCACCGCAGACATGATCTTTGTTGCCAGACAGGTACAGGAAAAATGCAGAGAACATCGCAAAGACCTGTACATGACATTCATTGACCTGTCCAAGGCCTTCGATACAGTAAACCGGGACTTGCTGTGGAAAGTACTTGGAAAACTAGGTGTACCAGCAAAGTTTTGCAACCTACTGCGACAGCTACATGATGGCATGCAGGCCTGTGTGAGCAACGGCGGCCAACAATCCCCATTTTTCAGTGTGAATGTGGGGGTCAAGCAAGGGTGTGTCCTTGCCCCAATCATATTCAACATGTTAATTTCCACTGTCACCCTCCTGTCCCATAAACACCTGGACCTCACAGATGGGATTCAGATACAATACCGGCTAGATGGCAACCTTTTTAACATCCGTCGCCTCCAAGCCACCACTAAACTCACCACCCAGCATATTCTGGAACTACAGTATGCAGATGACTGCGCTGTACTTGCACACTCACCAGAGTCTCTCCAGCGCGCACTGAATGTGGTAGCCTCCATCTACAGTGCCATTGGTCTTCAGATAAACACCAAGAAAACACAAATACTCGTGCAGGAGTTCACTCCCCAGCCAAACACGCCGATCTTCACCCTTGACGGGCACCCATTAGCCACCGGCCCCCATTTTACCTACCTCGGTAGCACCCTGTCGCCATCCTGCACCATTGACGATGACGTCCAGGCCCGTATTGGCCTGGCCTCTGCTGCCTTTGGAAGGCTACGGTCCAGGGTTTTCTTGAACAGGAATCTAACCATCTCCACCAAGACAGCCGTGTATAAGGCAGTCTGCCTCTCCACGCTGCTCTATAGTTCTGAAACCTGGACACCCTACCAGAGGCACATCCAGAGTCTCGAGGCCTTCCACATCCGCTGCCTCCAAAGGATCCTAGGTCTAACCTGGGAAGACAGGGTGCCCTACACTGAAATTTATGACCGGACCAACACACCCAGCATCACAGCACTCCTTGGCCCAAAACACCTAAGATGGGTCGGACATGTGATCCGTATGCCAGCCCACCGTCTACCCCGTCAGATATTGTATGGCCAGCTTTCAGTCGGTCAAAGGTCTGCCGGGGGCCAGAAAAAACGGTACAAGGACCACATTAAAACTCTCCTGAAAAAGTGTGACATCAAACCACCAGCACTGGAGTCCCTGGCTGCTGACCGCCAGACCTGGAGCTCTACCTGCCACCAGGGAATCACTCATCTTCAGGAGAAGTTCACAGAGCGGAGAGCACAGCGGCATGCACAAAGACACCAACGTGCCACAGCACCAGCGACCATCACTGCTGCCTTCCCCTGCCCATCCTGTGACAAAGTCTGTGGATCACGCATAGGCCTGAGCAGCCACCTGGCTGTGCACAGGCGAAAGGCACAACAATAACCAATCCAATACTTCGTTTAGAGCAACGTCATTATCGACATCGATGGACTGCCATAAGCAGTATGTATGTATGTATATATATATATGTGTATGTGTATGTGTGTGTATGTGTACATGTGTATGTTTATGTGTATGTATATATATATGTATGTATATTTCTGGGGGTGCGTTCTGGGCCTGCCTGTGGGGTGGGGGTCGGCGCCTCAGGCTACTGCATCCGGACTGCGTGTCTGGAGCTCCTGGGTCCCACCGTCCATCCCTTCCGGGTGCCCGTCTTGGTTGGGGCCTGCTGGGTCTGGTCCCTGCGTCTACTGTGGTAGCTTGGTGCTGCAGGGTATTCCGAGGTGCTGCGAGTCGGCCAGTTGTTAGGGTAGCGACCTTGTGTGTCAGCATGTCTGTGATCTTCTTTTAATTCTTTTTTAAATTTTTTTTTTAAATAGATTTAATTATTTATTTATTCTTATTTTTTTTAAATATATTGTATTCATATTATTATTCATATTATTATTTATTTATTTATTTTATTTATTTATTTTCCCCTACCTTAGGGGGGGGGACTCGGCGGGGGCGGTTGCTGGTTGTTCCATCTCCATCGTTGGGGTCCCTGCGGGTGGGGTGGGTGGTTCCCGTGGCCCCGTGCTGGGTGGTCCTGTGGCGGCCGGCTTGGGTGGGGTGGCCGTGGGCTGGCCTCGCCGCGCTCTCCGGGGGTGGGGGTGGGGGGGGGGGGGGGTGGGGGGGGGGGGGGGGGTGGGGCGGGGGGGGGGGGCTCGTGGGGGCCCGGTTGCCGGTGGGGCGGGGGCGGTCTTCCCGTCTGGTTGCGGGGGGTCTCCGGGCCCCTCGGGCGGGGCGTCCCGCCTTTCTGTCCGTGTGGGGTGTGGTCTCTCGCTGGCTTGGGGTCTGGCTGCCCCCTGCTTTTCTCGTGCCTTGTCCTCTGCCGGGTGCGTCTGTCTGCGGCCTGCTGCTGGCCCTTGTGGGCGGCGCGGTGGGCCAGGCTCTGGGGTTCCTGTCGCTGTCCGGCTTGGTGGTCCCTGGTTCCCTGGGCACCGCACCTACTGTTTGTGGGATGGGCTCACGGGGAGGCTGGGGCCGTACTCTGGCTCCCGCACACACTGGGAGTCAAATGTATTGTACATGCAAATTCACATATACAGTACTCACACACATACATACACACATACATAGGTACCTACGCTCCCACATACATATACAAATACAGTACATATTTACACACTCAAAGTTTGTACATCCACACGCACATTCATTATACAAACATACTGTATACACATACTGTACATATACATTCACTGTAAAAACATACATATACACATACTGTACAAATACACTCACTGTACAAACACACACATACACATACTACACATATACATTCAATGTACAAACACACACATACATATACTGTACATATACATTCACTGTACAAACACACACATACACATACTACACATATACATTCACTGTACAAACACACACATACATATACTGTACATATACATTCACTGTACAAACACACATACTGTATACACATACTGTACATATACATTCGCTGTACAAACACACACATACACATTCTATACATATACATTCACTGTACAAACACACATATACACATACTGTACATATACATTCACTGTACAAGCACACATATACACATACTCTACATATACAAGTACATATGCACACATACACTCATGCACATAATCACGTTCCCCAAACATATATTAACGGTGTTGCCCTAGGGTAAACTGGGTATAACACATGGCACACTGACAAAGCTTAACCTATTGTTACTATAACAATCTACAAGGTTAATGTAGGTTGCTTCTCTTTCTTCCCCTCCATTTTTCTGCATTCTTTCGTATCTCAAGTTATCATTACGTATATGTATTGTTGCATTTGAACAATTGTATTGTTGATAATAAAGGTAAAGTATTGGTATTGTTTATTATCAATAGCACTATTTCTATTGGTATTCATATTGCTCCATTTTTAGTGTAATAATGCTCATTGTCATTTCTGTATTATTTTTTATTTTCGCTAACTGCTTATTTGCTATTACTTTTACCATCATATTTGTACATGTCGTATTTGCTGATGTTGCTCTGCTTGTTGTTGTTGTTGTTGTGTTTGCTGTTGTTGTTTTTGTCTCTCTGTCTAATCCCCCTCTTGTCCCCACAATTACCCCCCTCTGTCTTCCTTTTTTTCTCTTTCTATCCCTCCTGCTCCGGCCCGGCTGCACCAAATGATAATATAAATACATTTGATAAAGTCAAAATACAAATAAGGCAACAAGAGAAGTATCCTACACTTCTCTTTTGTAAAGTAAATCTGAACAGCCGATATGGGCATCTACATCTGCTATATGATTTGCCCGAGAAGCTGGGCAGGACATTAAAAAAATAAAAATAAAAAATAAAAAAAATAAAATAAAATACAATAAAATAAAAAATAAATAAATAAATAAATAAATAAACAAAAATAAATAAATTACAAAATAAAATTTAATTAAATTAAAAATAACACATAAAAATAAATAAATAAATAAAATCCCGTGGTATGCTAAAGAATCTCAGTATGTCAATAATGACTGACTTAATTATATATTACAAAACTGTTGTATTACTCATTCACGGATGTCATTTTACTATAAAAAAGTCAGTAAATTAATGTATATATTTGTAAACGCTCTGAAGTGGGAAAGGATTAGGATTAAATACATTTAGCTCCGTCCTACTCCTTTTCGCATATGATGTAAAGTGAAATTATATGAAATTGTGTGATGTATTATGCTGTAAGTGTGTTCGTGTTCGAAATAAACTAAAGAAAGAAAGAAAGAATCACTTGATTAAA